>NC_051059.1:21227713-21312713 GCF_904848185.1 Acanthopagrus latus | reverse complement strand
TTATTAGGCATAGTTAACGTTTGTGGTCCTGGAACGGGGCTACAGCGATAGCTCCCTCTCGGACGATAGACCAGCTAACTAAGCTAGCTTACATCACAGCTAAGCAGCAGCACAAGTCGACTGATGTCATGTTATTTCCTGTTTTATTTTCTAGCCTGTGTCTTGAGACTTTTTCTGCTTTCCGCTCACCTGTGCTCCCAGTGGTCTGCGGTCCTGTGTCTGATTTGGCTATATGTTATCCATCTGTTTCACAGATTCTCTTTTTTTTTCTTTTCTGTTACTTGCTGTTAGTTGTTAAGATTGTTGGACTTTTGTTCTGAGCTCAGCACTTTTTCATTGTTCAACCTGTCTGCCTCTGAGTGTCATTACGTTTTGGTCCTTTTATATGTAAACCTTGACACCTTTTATCTTCAAATCCCATCAACACACATCAAAACATTTTAAATGGATAAACAGCACTACAGGTAAAAGGAAAATATGTATTTTTTTATTTTGGGCTGAGGTGTCCATTTAAGAATAAGAGTCATTCAGGCAGAGGAGATAAGGGGGATGGTTATAATTGAACTCCCTCAGTTTTTAAATAAATGTTTTTAAAAGGGTTTCAATAGGTGTCAGGTTAGACCAGCCAGAAGCCAAGTTTAGAATGAGCATGAGAACGAGAGCGTTCAAGCAATATACAGAAGGGGTTCACAGAGAAATTAACAAAATAAAAGTCATTTAAATTGGTATCATTAACAATAACAGCTGTCATACAGGTCATAAGCAACATTTAAATGGCACAATATTTGTCTTTCATTATGTGGACTCTTGCTTATGCTTCAAATCACAAAAAGTATCTTCACGCAACCTAAACAGTGACTCCCAGGTCACCAAAATCATCTCACTTGAAAAAAATAAAAATCACAAAGTGGCCATAAATGCAATATAGTCAAATTTCACTGAGTAGGTTCAATTTTGATGACGTGCGAGTCACAGACATGAGGTTACAGACAACTGGAGAAGGAAAGCTGGAACCTACCAACGCTGGCTGCAGGTGTCATGCACAATATTGAGCCTGCCCATCATGCAGTGCAACAGGAAGTGGATTGGATAGGGAGGAGAAATCAAAACAGCCCATCACAAGGTTCGTTAGAATAGTAGGGGAGAGATAAGGTGGGAAAAAAAGGTTAATATCTCTTGGACACATTCATCAGTGATTGGAAAAAGGCGAAGTGGTGAACTTGTCGTAAGGAAATCTGTTAATCAAATGAAGAGTGTGAATCTAAACTTTTGTCTGAGGTGCGATGCGCATGAATGTCTAATACAACAAGAGCGATAGTGCGGTTATGATTGTAACTATCAAGTATTAAACACTGTAGACACTCTCGAGACAGAAGTGAGGAGAACAGCAGATAGAGTACAGAAGCCAGACTCTGCAGCCTGCTGTCTGATGCCAAACCGAGGCGTGAGGTACCTTTAACCAACCCATCCAGCCCCGGTCATCCCAGCCCAAGCCAAAGCCCCCAGCAATGGTATGTCATGAAAATACGACTGATCACACCAAGGAAACTTTAATCTAGAAAACGGGGACTGTTCTGACAAACATCCATGCTGGTAGCTATTTTCAATCATATCTAGGCGATTAGTAGCAATCTAACCCAATCTTAACACCTAGTGGCCATGCAATGCCATACAAAGCACAAATTTCTAGAAGCGTTTTTAGCTTTTCAACTGCACTGAGACACAAACGTTTGAACCTCACTGGCCCAGAATGAATTTTAACGAGACTTTATGAGTACTGTTTCATAAATAGTCCACAACCAAACTGCTCTGCAATCTACCACCAGCCAAGCAGGAGCCGGGTCACACTGATCCAGGCCTCCTCTGGGTGCTCAGAGCACTAGTGGTGGTTGCTTTGGGAGCCATACCTGATGGGAGGAAAGCAGCCTGCTGCTGAAACTGCATGCTGGCCAGGGCCTGTTGGTACTGGAGCATGCCGGTGTTAAACATGGCAGAGGCCCCGTTGGCCTTCTCCAGGGCTGCCCGCTTGGGCAGGGGAGCCATGACATTAGGGGCGATGCCCTGCCCAGCCAGACGTGAGGGAGATCAGTCAGACAGAAAGTAAAAAAAAAAAAAAAAACAAGAACGGAGAGATAGAAAGAGAGAGAGAGGTGTGTGGTGAAGAGAGAGAGAGAGAGAGAGAGAGAGAGAGAGAGAGAGAGAGAGAGAGAGGGTGTGTTGGAAAAAACGGGAAAGAAAACAAAAAAAGATACATACGTTAGAGGACATCATATGAACAGCGTCACAACATCCTTGTGTGTACAACAACAATATCATCATATCATCAGTAGCAAGCAAGCAGCAGTCTGACACAAGTACTACACAAGCAGGAGCATGGTGCCTACTGGAGCTACTGGCTAACAAGCATTCATTTAATACATTATTTTATCAGGAAGCTCACTTGGATTATTAACTCTGTATTATATATGGCTAACTGAAGGCAACATAAGCAAGCATTAACTATTAAAACAATAAGGCTGCTAACAAGAGGTGGAACAGGTAGGAAGCACAGAGAAAGGGAGGCTGCACTGCTAGCTCCATGATAAACTGTGTAAGCCATGTTTAAGTGATGGTTCACTCTCAGACAAATGTCAGGAGTGGTCTCAGGCCAAGCGACACTAGTCAGATGACACAACATTTTCACCATATAAAACACGCTATGTGGGGGATTTTGTCTTGGCGTGAGGCCACCCCTGAGGTCTGAATGTCTGTGACAAGATCTGATGATGGAGTGAACGATCATTTGAACTGTAATCACTTGTTATGGCGGGATCACTCCTGACTGTTCCTCTTAGCCCCACCCTTAATCCGTCTGACATGCACTAGTAACACAGACACACATGCACACATTTGATTGAGCTGCTTTTTACGACACTGAACACTGACTTTGGACGTAAGACTGAAAGCCATGCCACCGTTATAGAAGCTTCTACTTCCCTAGACCTCACTGACTGTTGTTAAATAGGCTCATAGGTGATGAATTGATTGTGGCTCCTTTGTCGCAAATTCCGCATTTGAATTCGTGTCGGAGGTGATTTTTGTTTGGTGTTGGAACGCAAGCCGCAATCAGTTCATCACAGGCAATAATGACAGATCAACAGGAGGAAAAAAAAAAAACAGACATTGCACTGAGACAACGACAACAAAAATAGCTAGGTATCTTTTGGTTAAAACACTGCTCTACAACAAAGCCACATGCCAAGCTAAAAGGTGAAAGGTCATAGTACCAGGTCAAAGGTTGCGTCGAGGGGTCGCTTCAGTGATTTGACAGCCGACTGAGTCTTAATTAGCAGGCAGCGAGCACATGATGGCAATGGGCCAATGGGGTTCAAGCGCATTAACATAAACCAGCAAGCAGAGGTGCATCATGGGGGCAGCAGTGCAGTTTGGGTATAGGTGAGAAAAAACAAAAACAAATAAAAAAACAAATCATTGGAATGCAATATACAAGGGGATAACAGGACTAAGGCATGCACAGTGTGGACACTAGCTCTACTCGCTACACAGTTAAATGATCATCAAAAATCAATGATAACTACCAATCTACATTAGTTATCGTCGAACAGAGATGGATGAAAATAGCGATGAGAATATATTATTCAGTCATTTCTTTGAAGTAATCGTACTGGACAGAGAAATTATACGGGAGCACAATTGACTGTGCACATCATAGTCAGTGTCACATTACGGTGATTCACCCCCACAGCCCTCGCTGTATGTCGTTAAGAGCATTTAGAAAAAACACAAGACAAGTGTGGCTGAGCTATCATATTCACAGGAGCTGTTTCTGTGAGACGGAACTGAAAGCACACTGTTTTTTTTTTCCTTCTTTTCTAAATAATAATGTCAAGAGGAAGAGAAGTAATAGATAGGAAGCACAGGAACAATCGTGTCACAAATAAGACCAGGCCATCAGAGAGAGAGAGAGAGAGAGAGACAGAGAGAGAGAGAGAGAAAGGGAGGGAGGAACTGACTGCTTTTTGTTGTTGGTTGAGATGAAAAAGGAACAAGACAATCATTTTGTCATATTTGATATTAGGATTAAAAACAGCTGAGTGCATGGAATAATGCGCCATTGTCGGATCCTTCTTCATATCTTTCGGTTCACAGCAGATTTCACCCAATCAAACTTGCAGACCTTTCAAAATGTGACCTTGCAAAAGCAGAACTGAAAAAGAAAAACGCTACAAAAAACACCAACCAGGACGGTGGGACACTTTCAAACAACATTACTGTATTTCCCGCTGCACAATAGCTTCCCCATAATTGCTCCTTTTAGCCTGCCGTGTTGGTGCGAATGAGTGTGACCGCCGCTCGTTACGGATTGCTCACCATGGCCGCGGCGGCTGTGGCCTGGTTCACCTGGTGCTGGGCAGCCTTGATTTTGGCCTGCAGGTGGGCCGGCGGGTGGAAGTACTTGCACTTTTCCCGGGAGCAGCGGCCCTTGATGTAGTCCATGCACACGGTGACGGTGTTGTCGTTGGTGTCGATCATGGTGCTGTCTGCGGGGTGGGCGAAGCGGCAGTCGTTCTCCCCCCGAGAACAGTTGCCTCTCTGATATTCCCGACACACCTGGAGGAAAAGATCACGAAGGGACGAAGAGTTACCTCAAATCCAACATAAGAATAGTCGGAAAAGAAGAATATAGGAGAGAGGATTGCACAGGAAGAATATATCAAGCATGACTCATCAAGCCTTCACCTTGTCTTTAAAGAGGGTTTACAGTTACAAACATCCATTAAACTTAAAAATGCATGAGATCTGCAGTCTGATAAATAGATTAAAATTCTTTGTCAGATCATATTCCTCTTGCTGTGTAAAACATTTTCTCAGCCTTCCCTCTCATACTTCCTGTTTTACTAGAACTGTTGGACACAGAGTTCCTGAAAACACACTGAACTGAGGAAGGTCCGGGTTATGCAGAAGCTTTTAAACACTTTAACACAATAAGCCTTTAATCTTATCATGAAGATTCTCTTTATAAAGTGCTGCATTGTGAGTCTCAGGCATATTTTCAAAAGTCTACATGTGAGACACCAGAGGGCAGCACCTTCTTTTACATCTGAGCTATCATGAACACACTTAATCTGCTATCTGCTCTGTTTTTTCCTGCTCTGAGTGTATCAGCAGTGTGTGGTTGAACTCAGATAAAGACAATAAAGATAGCAGCTGCATTTTGACTTCACTTTTTTTAAGCAAAAAAAGTCCCCGACTGGCTTCAAAAGAGGAAACTCACTGTGCAACATTAACACTCTTCTAAAAATCTTTTTACAGGACGTGCCTCACATTTTTGTGTCTATTATGTGTTCTCTGGATTCTTTTTTTGTGGATAAACATTAAGAGATGCGGTGAGTCCACGTGACTATTGAGATATTTCAGATAGTTTGATTTTGGTGGAAGACTCTCCGAAACAGAGAGTAAAGGAATCATTTCTCTTCAAACCACCAGACATGGTAGAGGAAGCGGTATCTCATCTGGCAGAAGGCCTCAATAGACCAGAACGCAGAGCTACCATTACAAAAGTTAACACCGAGTTTCTCTTGACTAGAAAGAATTGTGTTCCTACGTTACGCTGTTGCAATACCATCAGTGTTGCTTTTGAAATCATAAGTGGTCTTTCCACCAATATAAATATTCAACAAGTTCAGGCTCATCTGTGCTGCTTGTCTAATGCCGTTTGTGAGGCGTGCTGTACGAAAAGCACAAAGTGTGCTGGAATTATACGAGGCAGATTAAGCAAGCGAGTCAGAGTGGGTTCATTGAAAAGGAAACAACTCTTACAAAACAACTCTTGGAAACCATCCAACATCATAAACTGATCATATATTACAGTTTATGAAGCTTTGATGTTTTTTCTAAATTTTTCTTTTATTTAGCTCCTCTTTTGCATAATGGTACCTGCTATTAATATTACAATGCAGCTTCGGAAACAGTTTACACGAGTCCAATAAAGGGTGCCGTTATTCATATGCTTGTTAAACCACTTGTTAACAACGACTGTTGTGCTTACAGGCTCATTATCATCCTGGGTGACTCCACTCCCACTAAGGAAGAGACACATCATGAGGCAGAGTTTATTAGGGAAGAGTTCCCAAAATGTTTCTTTTCATCGGTGTGTTACCTCAAGTCTGTCCGTTCTCAGCAGCTTCTGGGCTGCAGCAGCGGCGGCGTTGGGGACTTGGCTGACGTTGGGGCTGGAGGCCATGAGGACAGGGGTGCTGGGCATGATCTCTTGGGGCATCAGACCCGGGGACACTGGGCTCAGGTAGGGGTTAAAGGCCGCGGCTGCTGCTGCTGCTGCGCTGGCATTGGTAGCCAGGCCTGGCGACACCGAGAACATGGGCTGGACGAGAGCAAAATGAAAGCAGAGGGGTAAAATGACTTCTGGACGAAACGTAAAACCACAAACTGCGAGCCTTTTGTACGGGGAAAAAGAGAGGGACTGACGGAAAGACTTAAAAGAGCCACACAGAGAGTGAAGGAGCTGTTTATGTCTGAGCTTTTACACGTATGCGCTCTCACCATGGGCATCAGCTGTGGTATGTTCATACGTGTGTGTCCTCTCACCATAGGTGGTAGCTGCGTGCCAGGAATCATGGCATTGGCGAGCTGCATCTGCTGGGCCAGCATGGCCATGTTCTTCTGCTGGATCAGGTTGTTCCTGCCATTGATCTCAAGCTGGGTCTTTAGGTGGGGAGGAGGGTGCAGATACTTGCAGTTCTCCCTGGAACAACGACCCTGACGGAAGTAAGAAGAGGTGACAAAATGGAACAGTGAGAATGATGCACATACGGTAGTGGTTAGGCTGCATTCACATTAAAAATATATTGTCTTTACAACACTTTGGTCCAGACTGAAACCACTCAGAGGCTATAACATGGATTTGCACACCTTTTTGTGCCAACATCCACAGTTCTCAGACACTGAATCCCTCTGACTTTGGTTATATCATGATTTTTCCTCTGGCACCACCATGAGATTTCTCAACAACTACTGAATAGATTGCTACAAACTTTGGTACAGATGTTCCTTTAGCACAGCGGTGAAAACAGGACACTGGGTGATGAGTGGGATTCCCGATTTACGTGTTTCAGTCAAACCTTTTGGAGTTGTCAAGGCTGCTGCTATCCTGTGAGTCAGAGGCAAGCATCAAGGCTATGCAGCTTGCGGCTCTTTCTGACAGAACCTGTCAGTATGCTAACAGTTAGCTGTCATGCAGAAGAGAGAGCGATTTTTCTAAAGAGCTCCAGGAGGCTTATCCAGCACCCCATTTCTGTGGTGAATGCATGAGCACTGTAACTTCTCATTTTTCATCTGGTATTTGTCCAATACTTAATCTATAACCAAACGAATTCCCATGAGCTGTACCCACTTCCTGTTTAGAGCTAATTAGCTTAAATTAGAATATCAGCATGCTTGACTAAGACAGTTAACATGGTAAAAATAGTTGCTAAACATCAGCATGTTATCATTGTCGTGTTAGCCCGCTGACATTTAGCATTTAATCTTTAGCCACGACATTAGCGAGTCATAAACTCTGCCTTTTCAAATGAGTTGAACTGCCCCACAATATTTCCATGTAGCTGGTTGTGAATCACTGTTATAAATGGTGGCCACTCAAACTGACATAAGGTCTGAGCTGAAACGAACACTAATTGTTAACAACTTGCTATTTTTATCAGTCTCAGCAGGGTGTCCATGTCAAAGTCTGTGTGTGTGTGTGTGTGTGTGTGTGTGTGTGTGTGTGTGTGCGTGCTAGCCCAAGGGGTTCATGAGGTCCCGCTTAGCTACATGTCCGACTAATGCTATAAATACCGTCCACTCATATGATCCCTATATATTGTATCAGCAGTCATCCGGAGGTCACACATCAAAGTCTTTGAGTCATTATCCAAGACCGGGATCCCTTTTTTTGCTGCCTGCTCCGAGTATCCAATTATACATTCAGTCTGGAGGAGTCTAGAGGGAGTTCGACACACTCACACTCTTATGCAAGCTAGAATGCACACACATTAAAGCGCGCACGTCTCGGGGTCGTGTTCGCATAACAGGTGGCAGATACGCGTCACGCACGCACAAACACGTCCACAGTTTAGGAAGGACGTGTATTTACTTTCAGCCCCTTGGCACAGCTGAGCCGACGGCCGCAGCTTGTGCTTTCCCTCGCTGACAGAGCTCTCCCCGCTGGGACTCATCTCATATACCCTCAACATGACTTCAGTCCCCTTTCCCATCTCCTTCACTTTCAACGACACTGGAGCACCAGACAGGTGCGAAGGAAAAGGGGGGAGATAAGGGGCACAAATCGGGACACCTAAATGGCAAGAGGGGGCTCTCTGAGATATTTTGTTTTGTCCACTTGTCTAAAGTTGCGCTCTCAAGTTCTCACTGGATAGCCTTTTAAAAATAATTTCAGATTTTGTTGCACAAGACAGGTGAATATAGAATGAATGGAGTTTGTCAGTGGTCAGTAGCAAGAAATTATATCAGAATATATCTTATGTCTTCCTTTAAATCCAAGGGCCAAAAATGCAAGTTGAGATTTCTATGATTTCAGAGTTTTTGGTCTAAAATACTGTCGATGAAAAAAACAAACAAACACAAACACATAGAAGTGCAGCCATAAAACTGACACACCAGGATTTGAAAACAACTCACAGTGTGCGGTCCACCTTAAAAAATTCAAATGAAGAAGCATGTGAGGAATATGTCACAGTTTTTGGTATAATATGTAGTAAAATCCAGTTTTTAAGTAACTGTAATCCCATTTAAAAGGGAAGTTTAGGGGGAAACGTTGAAGGCATTCTACGCAGGATTTGCATGAAGAGAGAAAGAAGCAGTGAGTGGTGAAGTGAGCAGTGCAAGCAAGAACAGAGAAATGAAATGTATTTTCTGACGGTTACTTTCTAAAGCACGAATAAACGTGCCCGGACCTCCGCAAAACCCTGCAGATTTTATCTGAATGCAGCCAAAGTGCACGCTCGGTCATGTCCGCCGCGCGCCTCTCTGCTCTGCCCGTATGTGTGTGGCGCTCACACAGACACACAGACCTTCAGCTCGTCAGACATCCGCATCAGGCCGAGAGCAGAAGACCAGAAACATCCTAAACACAGCAAACTGTTCAGAAAATACAGGCGAAGGGCAAACTTTTCTAGTGGGTCATAAGAGACGTTTGAGGGAGATTATACTCGTTCAACTCTCTGCGTTGGTTTTTAGGAAAATACTGCATAGACTACTTCAACAGACGCATAACTTTCCAGGCTGAGCTGAAAGTGTGAGCACACACAAGCTGAGTTGGCATTCAGAAGAATTCTGACACTGACAACACTGAGAGGTGTGTGTGTGTGTGTGTGTGTGTGTGTGTGTGTGTGTGTGTGTGTGTGTGTGTGAGACGAGAGGAGCTGAAAGCAGGTTCTAACAGCACTCATCCAGAGAGTGACAATGGCATGCGGCCGGGGCAGGGTGAGAGTGTGTGGAGAGATAGCGTGTATTTGTGTTACGTGAGGTCGAGGGTGTGCGAGGAGGGGGGTCGCAAAGGCAACCGAGGATCATGTTGCGTTCACCCCGTGTGACCCTGTCTGTCGACCCCTTGGATTTCTTTCTTTTTTTTTTTTTTTTAACGACTTCAGCAGTGCGTAGGCAGGTGCATGTGAAGGTGAGAGAGCAATGTTGTGAAAATGTGGCTTTGACTTCAGCTAAATACATTTGCCGTTCTGTGAAGAAAAAAAAAAAAAATTAGCCATCAACCCACATCGGCAGCCATTTTGAATAAAAGATCAGGTCCCCGGAGAGGAAACGTCAGGCTGCACAGTGGAAGAGAGACGGAGAGAGAGAGAGAGAGAGAGAGAGAGAGAGAGTCACAGTGGCTGTATGGCGAGAGCGTCGCTGCATCAGGGAAATTTTAGAACTTGCAGAAGAAGTGATTAGTGTGTGGAGAGAAATGAAGATGCAGGGAGAGTGGGGAGGAGGAGGAGGAGGAAGAGGAGGAGGAGGAGGAGGAGGAGGAGGAAGACTTCGCCCCTCTCGCATCATGTTTGTGGCTGTTATTGTGACATCAGCGGCCTTGAGGAGCAGCTAGAGACGGTGTCCACAGCAACGGAGCAGCCAGACACTCCTGCTCTAACAACACAGCGATTTCCTGGAAGCTTCCCCACCGCTGGCAGATACAGGAACTCAAAGCAAAGCAAAGACGACAGACACAGCCGGCCCCGAAGCAACAACTATTCCAAGAGGAGAGGGCATTCAGTCACCACCCCTCTCTTGTCTGTGTTCTTTTTTTTTTTTTTGGCATGTGTCTCTACTGCTAATACGTTGTGAAAGAGCCGATTCTCACTGCAGATATCATCTTTAACATGTCTTATCGCTGAACGACTCCTTTGTCTCCATTGAGGGAATCCAGAACTGGAGCACAGAGTAACATTATCTCATCAAACTGAAACAATTCAGAGAAAATTATGCAAATAAAAATAAAATAAATAAATAAATAAAAAAGGACGTGCTATGGAGACCCATAGAAGGATTCGAGTTGCATTTTTAATGGCACAAAAATGAAAAATCGGACAGAAACGGGATTAGTGAGTAAACTGATGCGTCACTGCTCCGCGCATATGCCAGAAATTAGGAAGTGAGCAGCTTCAGAATGATTCATCCACATTAATTTCATCATCATTATTCATTCCAGGGATGTTTTGTTTTTCCACTTCAGACCATCAGCTTTTTTACCAGTTCCAGGGCTACAGCTTCAGGCTATTACAAGCATGTTTTTGTTGAATAAATGTGACTGCTAATGTGAAAAAGGCACAAAATGTCTAAAGAACAAATTAACAACCGCTTATCTAAAACACACTTCAGTCCTCGATAGTTAAGTAAACAGCCGACTAACTCGGATCTCATTTTGTACTGAGTATCACACAAATATGATCAAAAATTACTGAACATAACAACTTCATATATATATACAGTCTATTCTTTTTAGAACATGACCAATAATTGCTACTTGCCAATATTGACAATAGAGGGTAAAAAACAAACAAACAAACAAAAAAAATAACATAAGGAAAAAATGAAGCACCTTCATCTTTTTCTTCACTGTGATCTGTAAAAACATATGTCATAAAGATAGAAATTGGGAACATATATGCTGAGACAATAGCTCTCCAACATGGCTGTGAAAATATCAAATATCAAATATCATCCAATAATATCGTCAGACTGAGATATCAGTAGGGCTGATCAAAAAAAAAAAAAAAAAAAATACAATTAATGATGAAGCAAAATCATCAGCAAGCTTGGTTTCTTTCAGCACACAATAAAACGTGATGCTGGTTCACATCCAGCGAAGTGAGCCTTGTTTTCCCCCTGACGTGCTCCTGCAGCACAACACGAACTTCCTGCGCCTTCTTCTGGCTTCAGTCCGCACTGTGTGTTTTTGTATTAGAAGTGGGACTCTGTGTTTTTCCTGGTGAGATCAGTCTTGCCACTCTCCGGGGCCAGACGGGGGGGAACAATAATCCCATTGGCTACCGTTCACTCTTGATTGACGATAGGTCGCAATAACACGTCCCACCCTGATCACTCCAACACACCCTGCTTTTGTGACTGCGAGGGATTTAAAACAAACAGTGAACCAATTTATAAAGAATGCTGGGTGGGGCCGCATCTCATCCTTCTGAGGAGAGACGATGGCGCATGTGGCAAGATGTGTTAATACGCACGAGGGGAGTGAAACAGCAGAGAGGTGAAGAAACTCCAGCTTTTACTTCAGGGGTTAGAGTAAAGGTAGATCTTATAAACTGCTGCACCCTAAACTTTTTTTTTTTTTTTTACTGCAACGCCTCAAAACTGTTTACACGATGGTTTACACCCCCAAAACGCTTTTCTGATCTACTGCCACGTTATGAACCGCCAAACCTCTCAGGTCTACTGGGACGGGTCTGTTTACCGTCCACGGGGCCAAAACAAAACCCTCGGCTTTTAAGCACCACACAAAACAAAACTCAGGTCCCATTTGAATTTCCATAAATTGCCATAAATGTCAGCAAGTTGTGATCAGCCCAGCCAGAAAAAAATGGACCCTTCCATCTCAGATTGTTTTATTTGAATTGTTTATGGAGGCCTGGAGAGGTCAAACTGTGTGGTAGGAGAGTTAATGGCCGTAACTAACAATTATTTCTGGTTAATCTGGTGATAATATTCACAATGAATTGTTTAGTCTATAAAGTGCTACATCACAATTTCCCAGTGTCTCAAGTGACATCTTCAAATGACTTCATATACCAAGAAACATCCCCAAAGACTCTTTGTGTTTGCATGAGATAACATTGTTATTATACTTCTCTATCCTGTTAAATGTCTCTTTCTTTCAGGATCCGATCGGGGTTAATTTCAACAAGCCAGCAATCTAAGTTTCCTCTGGGTGTGGGCTTAGGGTTGGGGTTAAATTTTGAGGAATTAACCACAGCTACCGTATGCCTGTTTTGTATCACTGATTCGCAGCCCCCGCCTGTGAATATATCCTGCTTGTCATAATGCAGTAAGAAACCCAGACCCACTTTTCCTCTTGTGTTTGATGCCGCCGAGCTGTGTTGTGATGTTATGATGTGAGACTCGGCTTGCGTCGGCTTCTGGTGTGACGCTACGCTGTTCTCTGCCCCGCGTTCCAGTGACTTCTGTCTAAACACACACAGAGATGAAAGCCCTTTTCTCCTCGCACACACTGTGAATGAAGCTTTGTTTTGCCGGACGGCAGCGGAGACTCAAAGGGCCCGAGCCCAGTGGTTGTTCCCTTTGTCTGCTGTTTGTACTCGAACGTGGCACGAAATATAAAGCATATCAACTCGGCAAACACGCTGACTGCGTGCGGATCCTCTTACATGATGAGATGACGAGCTTTTTTTTTTTTTTTCCCTGACGGTCAGTGAAGCAGCGTGCAGAAATTTACTGGCAATGTAGCGGATCCTCGATGGAGAATATTCAGAAGTGCTGGTGCGGTCTTATCTTGCAACCAAAAAAGCAGCAACACAATCAATAGTACCCTTTTACAGTGAAGCACAATTGATTTTCTTTTTTGTTTTGAGCCACTTAACCCTGCATTAAATTAACAGTAAAGTTCTTTAAAGTGACTGAGGAAGATGTTCTAGATCTGCACGGTGGCTTGCATTTCTATATCAGCCCATGAACACACACACACACACACACCCCTTGTGATTATGTTTATATCTCCCTGCTGGGACTCAATGTACACAGCGATCCACGCTGCACAGCTTAGCGGTCAGGGAGCCGATGTGACCAGCGGAGCTTGCAGAGATATGGAGGAGGGAGGGAGTGTTAATCTATGATAATAGCTGCAATATGCCCCCGGTGACGCATTACCAACCTCACCAAACAGCGACGCAGAGAAAAGGGATTATAGGCTGCAACACAAGACCACACAGAGAGTGAGACGGATGAGTGATGCATCTGTGAGGATTTTAAAAAAAAGTTTTTGGTATAAAGTATAAGTCAAGAAAAAGTTGAAGGTATTTGTACTTTACTAACTCATTTACGTTTTCTTTTACCTTTAATTCGACAATTCAGGGGCAAACACTGTACTTTTTACTTCACTACATTTATCTGACAAGTTTAGTTACTGGTTACTTTGTAGATTTAGTTTAAAGCAACATTGTGTATATTCTCTACCTTATCTAAAATAAACTTCTCAATCATTTGGATGGTACAGCATCTTGTGAATGTCTGGGTGAAAGGCGTCTCTGTTTGAGCCACTCCGCTCCACATGCAACTTCAGTGAGATGTTTGGATCACAGTGCTACATAAATATTTGCTTCAAGACACAAGTTTTCAACATATAACATTGTCATGACGTGATGCAGCTCCAACATTAAAGTGTTGAACACATTGCTGCAACAACAACTATAATCCAATAATATAATATACATCATTCTGAATAAAATATTTTGAATTATGAGTCATTTACCTTTTGGTACTGTATATTTTTATATTTGTTTTTTTTATGATATGCAATTAAAACGTACACAAGCAGGAAATAATTCTGTAGTGCATTTTTTTTAAAATATACATTTGCCTGGTTGTAAACAGCAGCGACAGGATGGCAATAATATCATCGGCATCTTCAAAATAAAAGCTTGTCATCAGAGAAATGCTGTTAATAATCATCGCCGTTGTAAATTATGTCGCTTTTGTACTTTCAAAGTAAAAATAAATAAATAAATAAATGGATGACTTCTAATTGTAGCACTTTCACTTGGCGCTTTTACTCAAATGTAAGATCTGAGTACTTGTTTCACCTCTGAATTTACAGAAATGAGACGCAAACTGGGGATGAAAGTCATCTGAGTTGAGGCTCAAACATAAACACACACATATGCGTCAGACGCCTATTTATATGCACACAAAAAAGACTTACACACACACACACACACACACACACACACACACAGCAATGAGTTATTCACACTTGAGAGGGTGTTGGTTCTCAGAAATGCCTCAGGTCAGATGTCACGTACACAGGAGCCCTGGATCCAAACTTAGACCTCTCTGTCTTCCCTGACATGCCCCCTCCTCCACTCTCCCGCTATCTCTTTCTATCTCTTTTCACACAAACACGCCATCATGTGACTTTATTTACCCCAGTTTCCCTCTGAAGGCTCCGTCCGCTGCGGCGCTGCCGCTCCTTCTCCTGTAAGGCCTAACAAGGTTAGGCCCGCACTTTTCATTATCAGTAATAACAGAGCAATCACGCAGGTATTGATTCGAGCAGCAGCACTTTATGAAAGTCATCCAGCACTCGCTGTGTGAGTACGCGAGGCGGGCCCGGGGAACGCTCATTTAATCATCTCCGAGCTACGCTTCCAAGTGGGAGAGAGAACAGACGAGTCACTGCGCAGAAATCACAAGGTCCAGACGAGGCAGCGAGGCGTCAATAACGACAATGTTGTTTGTGAAATGACTGAGGTGTGCTCTTTTCTCAGAGTCGGCGGGCCTCACAGGGGGAGGATCGACGCCTGCCGTGTATCGTAATGAGCCATTCCAAAACTTGTGAGATGAGTAAATAGGCAACATGTGATATTAATGGTTACACTTTGCCTCTAGTGCCTCAGCTCTTTTTTTAGCAGACATTTCTCATTAAATAGCATCTGCATGTATCTTCATGATGCTCCACCGTACAGATGTTTCAGCGATAGGGATTTATTTGTTTAGGTCGTGCTATAAGAAAAGTGTTGGCCTGCTATAACAGCCCTGAATAGAATCTTTGCACCTCTTTAATACAGTCTACATCTTTGTTTCGACCTCTTCCAAGTGTCAGCTTTGTGTTGCATCTTATAACTTCAAAAGCAGAAAAAAGAAGTTCAGAGATATGTCACTTATCCCGCTCCCTTTCATACACCTTTCTTTGATCCCCGGCCGTCTGTTCTCCCTTTCTAACCCTCATTGCTTCCCTCCATTATCTGCACGGGGCTCAATTCCTCCTCAGTTCTGTGACATTTGGATTGTAGAAACACACACACACACACAAAAAAAAAACACAGGAAAACGTCTCCACCAAGAAACAACCACACCAGTGCAGATGATTAATTTAGTTTGCACTAACAGATTCAATCTGGAATGTATTACGCTAATCTGATCTCACAGACTGTAATCCTATCCACAGCTCTAATCCCACTGTCAACTGGCATAATCCTGTTTCCGCGTGCGATTATCTCCTTTGGACTTGGCACTAGAGCAAGCAGGATGCTTTCAGCCTCTTTCTCTCGCTCTTATTGCAGTTCAAAATGTGATAATGCCACTCATGAATTCTTTGGGTTATTTCAGTATTGACAGTGGAGAAGAATGATTCAATTTGTTTCACAAATGCTGCACAGACGCTGATGTCCTACACTAAATGGTCTGGAAAAGGCACTGAGTGTGATTTTATTTGAGTAATTTCCATTCTATAAATGTACCGCGAGCTTCTTAAAGCTGGATTGTGGGATTTCAACACACAATAACACGAACATGAACGTCTTTGACATTCAAGCCCTTGCCTAACGAGTTCGCACATTGCTGATTAAGCCTATACCCTCCAGATGAATCTCCCTATATTTTGCAGCACAGCAGATTGTCCGTGGCAACAGCTCTGCAGTGGAACACCTGTATCTATGTGCAGTATTCAATAAATAAACAGCCTGAATCCTGCATAACTGAACTGAGTGCAGTTACGGTAACCAATGACAGCTAACCACATGTCCAACCCACACACCAGCACAGAGTCCAGTGAAAAAACCCAGACTCTGAGAATTTTATGTTTTAGATAAACTGATTATTAATGCTGAAGAAAGCAGCGCCAGTTAAGCTTATGTCTTGTTCCTCACAGTGTATAAAGCAGTTTAATATGTATCTGCTGCCAGTGTGAGTAATATACAACGTGGAGCGTGGAGTGTAAACACAGACTCAAGCAGTCTGTGCATGTCACACACAACTAATCAGGGCTAATACTAATTGGACCTCAGGTGGTGCCACTGTTTCAGGTCAAAAAACAAGGACACGTGATGGATACTGATGAGCCAAACCGGAGACGTCATGTGTGAGGATGTTGATGATGCCGGCTAGTTTCACTTCTCAGAGTTTTGGCTGAATGTCACAACTAAAAACCTTTGGCGATTTTTGCGGCTGAAGTTCAGGGTGTTGGGTGATGTGTATTTTTCTTCTGCTGTCCTCTCAAGATCATCGAGCGCAAATCGGGGACACTGACTCAGAGAAAGGGAGAAAGTAATTAAGACCGATGTCATGGGTTTGAGAGGCCCAGACACTGCGATTCCGGCAAGGAATGCACAAACAAGATAGACCGAGGAACCGACCGAGCGAGAGAAAAAAAAAAAACAGACGGACAGACATCAACTATGTTTTTCCTTGCTGCCTAACATTCTCGTGCCTCTGCAACTTCCAAGGTGCAGCTTCTCTGTAACATTTTGGCATAAACACAGAGATAGGAGGCACGGCAAACCTGACTGATGGACTTAACAGCTGGCAGGAGGGAGGGACGGAGCGAAAAAGGTGTTGAGAGAGATGAGTCTAAGCGAGAGGCTGTGCCCTCGAGCTCCTCGCTCACCTGCCTAATGGAAGGATAATGGCAGAGCTTGATATGCGACTGTGGGCAAGTAAGAAGTTTGAAAACGCTGAGAAGAAAAAGGAGAGAAATAGAGAGTGGATAGAGGTACAGTGATTAGAAAAAAAACCCCAGATTAAAACCTTTTTTCCCCATTTATTTCCCCTTAAGTAGCTCCAGAGTTATAATCCCTTTAGATTTAGGTGAAATCAAGCCCCATTTTTTATTCTATCTGGGTCGACATTGTTCTGCAATCAAAAGAATTCTCATTCAGTAATGACCTCCGCCAAGGAGGTCATGTTTTCACCCAAATCTACTGAACAGACTTCCATAAAACTTGGACTGAGGATGGATCTCGGCTCAGAACAGACCCAGGATTTCTTTTCTCTCTCTCTTCAACACTACGAGATCAGGCTTTTTTAAAAAAAATTCCCAAGGAATAATGCATGGATCGTAATGAAAAATATCAGGCATATGTTTCTAACATGAAAATCCTCTCACAGGCATATAAAGTTGATACCTTAGCTCAATTCTAAACTGGTCTGTATGTAAAGATAAGGGCCAATTCCTTACTATAGCTTTATATTTTACAGTGTCAGATATGGAATAACTGTTTGCTCTGATATAGTTTTTCCTCAATGAGTAGTACATTTTAACCAATAAATACCTGGATCCCATAAACTCCTGGACATAAATCCACATAAGCAAACCAAAAGTCAACACCGGTACGTATTAGAAATATATATGATTGTATGAGATTTTGTCACACTGCAGTCTTGGCTTCGATCTGTCAATATTTGTAAAACTGTCGGATCAAACAAACCCTCCGGCTTTCTGAGGTTTTATGGTATGTCTGTATGTTGAAGACAGAGCAGGACCGAATGAGAGAGAGAGAGAGAGAGAGAGGAGAGAGAGAAGTAATCATTGTATCAGTGGTGTGATAAAGGGGCCCAGTGTGATGGAGGGACAGGGACGGCTGACACTGAGAAGAAAAGACAGGCTGTTTGTCGCTGATCTTCCGTCACATAAGCTCAACAGAGAAGACGCACAGCCGCGCTGATCTGACAAGAATGCACCCACCATGGTATGAGCAGACCGATGAATGTCTGCGTGTGTTGGCCTGGATTAGACCGGTCCAAACACAAATCTCTCTGGCATGAAAGTGAGAGAGACGCATGAGTAAAACGCCATCAACAGCAGGAGACGGAGACGTAAAAGATCCCACTTACTAAAAAAACTAAAAGCCCCAGTCACGTGACTCTTATCTAGTGAAACCTGCTTTGGTTTTAATCAGCTGCAGAGGAGATTGAGCACGGCCGAGTCGGACGGCGCTGTGTTATTAACAGCTCTCCTCGTGTAAAAAGCTGGATCCTATGGGTGGCTGAATCCCAGCCTTGTTAATTTAAAGGAGAGAAATTTTCATTGTGGATGCGCCCACAGATATCCCATTAAAAATCCAATTAGGATGGAGATACCACGCGCCGACTGCAGAGGAGAGAGAGCCATATGGATCCAGAAAACAGTCTGAATTATGGCATCACTGCAGTACGTTGACTGGAGATTAGCACGCGACTGAAAACAAATCTGTCTGATCACAGGTGTATTGAAACCTTCATCCTGAAAACACATTTGTCTTGGTCAGATTCTGACATTACAACTCGGCACACAGGTGTCCCATTTCCTTTTTCTTCTCAGTGCTTTCTTCGGGGTTTGGCGTGGAGCCAGCGAAGCAGGCAATGTGAAGATCACACGCCCATCTGTGGCTTTCTGGCGGATAAACAATGTACTTGGACTGTGTCCGAATGTGACACAGATGTATTCAGACAGCATCCAAGGAGGAAGCTGGACATGTTTATGTCAAATAACGTTGATGGTTAAACAAGACAGATCAGGTTTATTCCCAGTCATGACTGATATGTTTTGCAGCATCGAGAAAACAAAAACTAAATAAAGAAGGTGCAACCACAAGGCACACTGGAACAGCATATGAATAAAAAACAAGCTATACAGACTCACTATGCAAGATTTTTGTCATTTGCTGCTTGTAAACAGACCGTTTAAAGGTGCAGTAAGCAATTCTGGAGATGCATAGTTGATTGACAGCCTCATCAGATGGCCAGAGCTTCGGGTTGGTTGCTTGCCAAAGTGTTGGCAACTTCCCGAAATGTTCTTCCTCTTGAATCGTTAAGGCAATAAACATCCTGAACGCATCATAATTTCAGGAAAATAAGAAAATGGAAGCAGTGGGCAGGGTCTCATGTACTGTACCGATGAGTGGGAAGGATTATTTGTTTGTGTATATACATTGTTTTGCTTTTAGGAAAAATCCTGCTTGGTGTATTTCTAAATTAGATACACTGTCACGAGGATCTTTATCTGGCTGGCTTGTGCATTTCTTTTGGAAGCGAGTGAAAGAAATCTATTTTTAATACTTTAGCTGGCCAACTGTTGAATTTATATTCAACACAAATAAGAGACAGCATATAACCAAAGTGACTGCTAACTGCTGCTAAATGTAGCTGCTAGTAGTAGCTAGCTCACACAGCAGTGGAGGCAGTGCTTCAGAATGTGGGCTTACACAGCCAGCATGGTGGCTTTGGACTGGGACAGACTGGGGCTAGCCGGTTAGCATGCTAACCTCGATACATATCTGTTGATATAATACAAAGACATAATTTTTTTCACATTCTGTGGATGCACTTAGTTGCTTTTTGAATGTTTCCAATTCAGATTCTTATGTATTGAACCATTAAAAACAGCTTAATTGCAGGATGCATAATCAGACTACAGAGCAGATTTAGAGGCATTTTTATTAAACCGAGACTTTTTCATAGCTAGTTAAAAGTTCTTTGTAGTATGTTTAATCACTCAATGGTACTTTTTTCTCGTCTTTTTGTTAGTTCATCACTAGCCACAAACTGTTGCCTGCACGTGGTCATGTGTCTTTTAAGTTACTGTGCAGTGACACTGCACTGTTAAATACACATTAGCCTTCTGAAGTCATATGCTGACACACACACACATGCAGAGCATGACGTGTTGACTTTACTGCCCAGAGATTGGCTGGATGATTTGTTTGAAATGAAAAAAAAAAGAAGAAAAGCCCACTGTCGACTAGCAACGCAGCTAATATTTACCCCACGTCTGTCTGGCCGAGCACCTCTCAGTGTGTGTGTGTGTGTGTGTGTGTGTGTGTGTGTGTGTGTGTGTGTGTGTGTTCCATCTAACCACTGAATGTAAACATGCTGTCAAAATATGGTCAGCAAAATTAGAGTAAAGACAGATAGAGACACAGACAGCAGGGCGAGCGATAGAGACAGAGAGAGATAAATAAGAGGTATTTACCCGCCCTCTGCTCTGCAGGAATGTAATCTTGGCTCACAACAGTGTTGTAACACAAAGAAACCCGCTGCAACAGCACTACTAATACAGATACAACACACGCACACACGCAAGCACACACACAAACACAGGCGCACACACACACACACACACACACACACACACACGTGCATGCGCTCTTAGTCTCTTTTTCTCAGAACTCAGACATGATGACAGTGGGTGTGTCAGGCTGGCAGGTAGACAAAGTACAAGGTCTATGCTGTGTGCAAGTGTGAGTGTGTGTGTGTGTGTGTGTGTGTGTGTGTGTGTGTGTGTGCGTTCAAACTGTTCTCATGGTAGACGGTTACCACTCCTTTTTTTATGACATGGCCAGCTGTGTGGGGGGGTAAACCAGGACCCGCTGCCGCTCTTCAGACAAGGTTGCAGCTGATGTCGCCCTCACCTCACAACACATAGGTTTATGTACGTGTGTGTGTGTGTGTGTGTGTGTGTGTGTGTGTGTGTGTGTGTGTGTGTGTGTGAATGTGTGCGGTGAATGGGGGGCTGCCGAGGTGTAATGTGAACCATCCAGCGATGGGTGTGGCCTGAAGTAAATAAGGCAAAAAACAAAAAACAAAAAAAAAACCCAGACTGAGTGGGAAATCAAGTAAAAGGAGTTACTGAGATGGGAGGAGAATGAAACCAAGCAAGGAGGAAGGGCACACGAGGGAAGGAGAAGTGGACTAGAATAGGCTTGCATCTAATGAAAGTAGGATGGTACGGCACTTAAAATAAGCTGGCAGATTACCTCTGTGTGGGTGTGGCGGAGCTGCGGCATTACAGTTCGGTTACTGTAGTGAGTAACCTACTTTGTTTCAGACTCATTCTAGTATAAACTAATAACAGAGCTGGCGTTAGCTCCCTTGCTCCCGTAATCCGAGCTGACTGTTATACTCTAATCTGATAAGAATGCTTGAGTGAAGCATTAACGAGTGAAGGTTAAAACAGGTTACTTCCTCTACATATCACATGTGTTTGAAAACTGCGTTTTCTGTCAGATAATGTGCAGCTCCCATCAGCACATGCTGCTACAGCTCTCCAACCTGTCTCGTCGAGTTATAGCGCAGATCTAAATATTTAGCCCCTGAATAAGGATGGTGTATACAGATTTAGAATCTAACCTGCACGCTCAGTAGTTAATCATTAATAGCCAAAGTTACAATGCTGACTTTAAATCAGGGAGTTGTGGCAGCCATTATCCTTCTCCAAATATTTACCCTGCTTCCACATAGCTGAGCTGTCTTTGCTGCACCAGGCAGATACACAGGCAACAGAGAGGGCTGCGCTCTCCGAGGTTAAGGCCAAGTCTAAGGCCAGAGAACACCCACGCATGCATGTATAGTACAAGTTCACACACACACACACACACACAGTATGACTTGGTTTCAATTCTGTGGCCTCGATGAAAACTTCTGTTCTGACTGATTGTCATCCACGAACTGCCATGAACATCTTCCCATGAAAAATGTGCGATTAAATCTTTTTTACTATTTCTGGTTCTAATACATTCTTGGCTGTAATTCCCTCAGCATGGACTCTACACGCGTGGTCTAGCACAGGACACATGTTTTATGTGTATGTGTGTGTAGACTCTATATGTCTGTATGTGCATGTATGTGTGTGTGAGTGTGACACCATGTAAAAAGGAGGCCAGAGAGAGAGAGAGAGAGAGAGAGAGAGAGAGAGAGAGAGAGAGAGAGAGAGAGAGAGAGAGAGAGAGAGAGAGAGAGAGAGAGAGTGGCTGTTGGGGAAAATGACTGGGTTTGGGTGTGACCTGCTCAGCTATGCACTGGTGATCATGTGAGACCTGTTCTAATTATACACCTCTCAAGAAGAAGGCCGATCCTCTCTCATGGGCAGAAAGTGTGTGCACATGTGTCCAAGTGTGTGTGTGTGTGTGTAGGGGTCGCAAGACTAGTGCTAGGGGGGTGTGGCTTCATGAAACACAACTAAACTGAGAATTTGCCCTATTTTTTTTTCAACCACTCAATCTGAGTGAAAGTGAAATAGGACGTGTGACTTTTCAGCAGGTCCGTGTAACAGGAAACCCTTAATGTGGCGAATGTGTCTGCGTCTATATGTGTATAATAAATGCGAATCAACAACCCTCGCTTCTGATTTCGTCCATCCTCTTTTGCTCTCTCTCTCCCTCGCTCTTTCGCTTTCTCCTGCTGTTTCCACTGTGGGTTTTTCAGAGACCCGCTCTGTTTTTCATTACCAGTGGAAAAAATGGGGCGAAGAGTTAAAAAAAGTATCACCCATCTCCATTAATACACAGGTCCTAGTGGAAAATGAGTCCAAACGACTAAAATAGGCCCCTTGGTTCCTTTTAAATGCCTACATAGATCTGCCAGCTACTCCTTTCCAGCGGCCGACCTTTCTCTCAGCGTGAATGACAATTTAAACATATGTTCAGGTATCGAGATCCTTCGGTCTTTCGATAAAAGCAGTGGTCAAACGTAACAAAGTACAATTAATCAAGTATTGTATACATTTGGGGTACTTTTACTTTACTTTACCTCCAGTTGGGATAACTACTTCATAAGCTCAATAGCTGTGAAATAAATTGTCAAAAAGCTGAAAATGCATATAAAAGCCGGTTCTCACAGGACATTGGCGCTACAAAAAGATGATAATCTTATAAAATATGGAGCATTGCTGTAAAAAAATCTATTCAACAGTATACAAAGGACTTAATCTATGTTATATTTGTTTTGCAGTTACAATGCTGCTGTTGGGATTTCATACAGCGTGGGCTGTAGTTTTGTAGTTTTGCTCACCCCTCCTGCTGGTTTTTACGCTGTACTGTAAATGTGTATTAACACCCAATTCAGCATTAATACTCATCCAGTTCACTTCTGAGATCTTGGAACAAGGCGACATCACTTTGAAAAAGTTGCAGACCTTTTTTATGAGAGGATAAATGAGCACAGCAGACATGATAGCCATGCTATGGTAAGTATGACACATCAAACATGAACCTGGAAGCGGATCCGTAAACTATGATGGATTATCACAACAGACAGTTAGGGTAATAATTTTCCTTGTTTGTTTTCTCTTCCTAATCAGTTTAGTTTAACCTGTGGATTTGTTTGAAACCTGATTTACTGTGTGACTGCTTGTGTTTCTTGCCATGTTGGACATATTTTTAGCAAAGGTTGTCATGTGCCAAGATATTTCAATTAAACTGGAAGACATCAGGAGATTAATGGGAATGATGCTGCCAATCTCTATCTGTAGGAATGATGGCCAAAACTATGAAATTATGACTCAAGATGTAATAAACAACGATGATTTAATTTAGCTTGGAGTTTTTGACAATCTCTCTCTCACACACACACAGGGATCACAGTGAGGAAACTTGGGAAGTGTTCAGCTCGCCCTTCACAATGTTCCTCTGTCCACATCTGGCTATAAACACTGTTCTGAGAGTCGACTCACACACGCTGTCCTCATCCTAACCCTTCCCTGATCACACACTGCCAATGACCACGAGTCACTGATGTCTGCAGGGGCAGAACACAAACAGGGGTAGAAGAAAAAACACACACACACACAGCCAACCGTATGCGGGTGTGTGTCAATGCTGGAAACTTTGGGCTGAGGTCCGCCCATCTCTAGAGATCATGTTGCTCCGATAAAAGACAGATTGTGAAAGACAGAGAGAGAATAAGAGAGAGAGAGAGAGAGAAAAAAAGAGGTGTTTGCTTTTCTACTTTCCTGTTGCTGCCTAAAAATGGAAAATTACTGTACCAGGGTGCCCTACATCTGCCCCCGACTTTACACAAAACCACACACACAAACCCCCTCTAACTGCCCCTAGGCCTCAGCACAGGAAGTGGTTTGACTGGGTGAGATCTACATGATGACGCGATCGCCTTGTTGCTCTCTAGCTGTTGAAACGTGTTGTGCTCAGGGCATCCATATGAGTCTGTACATGTGACAGCCTATTCATGTGTTTTTCTCATTCAGAAGCTGGCACACAACACCGTTTATCACCTCCAGAGGGACAGTGTTGACAGAGTAGGTTCATGCAACAATGCCTGTGCACAGCGAAATCAGTCGAAAATGTGACTCCTAAATGACTCCAGTTTGAAATCAGGTCAGCAATCACGAGTCAAAACACTGGCTGTTCTAGAAAAATTCCACAGTGCAGTGTCACAAACGGCTGGACTTCTGCTTCCTGAATCTAAAAAGCTGAAACTCCCCGGCCCTCCTCCTCCTCTCTGTGCTTTTGTTCACATGATGCAGTCACCTGACCAGAAATAGGTGGGACCAAAAAGAGAGCACATGTCTTGGCCAGATGGTGCATTTTGAGCATGATGTAGTTCGTAGCTACATTTACTCCCTCAAACTAAATGTGCCTCTCCTTTCTTACCTTGAGAGAGTCGAAGCATGCGATGACCCGTCCGTTGTCCACCTGACAGCTCTTGGCCGGATGGGCAAACTTGCACTCCTGGTCGGAGCGCGAGCACGTGCCCCTCTGGAACTCCCTGCACACCTCCAGTGTCAGCCACTTTGTGTCGCGGATGTGTGCCATGTTCAACGCCATGGCAACAGTTTGGCAAAAAGTATTCCGAGCTGCAATCGGTTCGGGCGCAAGTAAAGTACCTCTAGTGTTTTAATCCACAACTTTAAGGTCTTATTATTTATGTTTATTCACTGTTAAAGTCTGTGATATGTGTGCATAAAGTTGAAATGGAACATTCAAAATAAAGTTCCTATTGATTGAGAGGGCTCCTCTTCCCAAAGTGAAATGTTGCAGGACGATGTTTGGCTGTGAATGTTATTGGATAATTTTCCACAGATTTTATATATCCAGGAAATGGCTCAGCCTAACAGTTAAGTTACCGCACTTGGCTCAACTTTGCTCTCTCACTGTTGCTTGCCAAGCGGGTCTCATCTACCACATTCAGAAGCCAAGAAGGCAAAAGATGAACAGGCCGAACCGAGAGCCCTCTGGTTAGGTGCAGTGAAGCAGGCAACGAAGGTGATAGTCTGTGTGTAGCCCACTACAGGAAGGTTAAGGACACTGGAGACCAAGTGGAGGCTTAGAGGGTTGAAGGCGAACGTTGAAGGCAAGGTGGGTGAGATGCTGCGTGGGCCTGGTGGTGTGTAGGGCTGCTGTGGTAAGGCTGGTCAGCTAGTTGAGAGCAGTTGGCAGCGTCTGTTGAGGAGAGCTGAGGCCGCGAGGAGTGGATGGTGTTGATGGACGAGCAGGTTGGTGCGTGGGCCACGAGGAGGGTGTGGTCGCTGTCCTTATACTCGTGTTACTGTGGCAGCAAGCGAGCGAGGCGGGGGGCGGGGGGAGGGTGGAGCTTCAGCTGTAGAAGCAGGTCAAAGCTGCAGCAGACATCAGGGAAGGCACTTCCTCTGGAGAGAGAGAGACAGAAGAGAGGGAAAAGACCGAGAGATTAGTGATGATACACATCCAAAGAAAACTTTCAGGTTTTTTTTCTTTTCTCTTTCATTTCTCCTTCATAGGCAGCGCTCTGCATAGATATGCAGCTGTGGGAATGAAGAATATGTAAAAATGTCAGAAATGCAGGGGTGTCAGCTAAAACAAATAAAACTTTCACCCGCCCTGCGCTCTAAACACACATGGTGCACACACGGTCATCACGCCACACGCACACACACACCAACACACACACACATACACAAATGCACAAAGCAGCCATTCACAACTTTCCACCTCTTCTGGTTGACGCAGGAAAATCGGATCGAACCGCGTATCACTTACAGTCGAGTACAGCAGAGCCGGCCATTGCAAATGAGTTTAGAGGTGAAAGAGAGGAAGAGAGTGAAAGCGGAGGGGAAGTCGAGGCAGGGCATGAGGGAGAAGAGGTTAGTCATTTCCCTTCTTGCGAAGCGGTGCGAGAGTGCGGACCAATGAGAGCGAGCAGAGTTGCAGCAACATTCTGGGCTGAGCGCCAGGTGAGAGCAGGGGGGAGGAGCAACGAGGAGGCTGACCTGCCTGCTGCTAGAGCGAGGGAGGGAGGGAGAGAGAGAGAGAGAGAGAGAGGCAGACTGAACTCTGCTCACTATTTCTATGACTACCTGATTTTTGTGATAATTTTTTTTCAAACAAAGATGGAGGATCCCAGATAATATTCTCTTCTGGACTGACACATTTCTAAATAAAAAGTACTATTCTCATCTCACACAGATGTGAACTCACAGATAACATCATGTTTGTTATTCAACTCATAGACCAAACTCCCCCCTTCATGACAAACAAAAGAGATCACGGTCTGCAAAGTGTTATTTCTTATCAGAGTTGTGTTTGCGTTGCCAGTTGCCTTCTATTTTGGGTGAATCCATTGTACGGTGGGGTTTGCTCGGGGAATTTGAATGACTGTGGCTCCCGGGGGCCCGTTCTGCTCTTATCGCACGGGCAGGGTAACTCGCCACACCCTGTGTAGAGAAATCGCTTTACCCAGAACAGCGCGTGCAGGTTCTACAATGCCATGAACCGCTGCTAACTTTACACCACTGCAACACTGTAACCACTGCGCCATATCAGAGCGCTGCAGCAGTGCAGCCCGGGTCATGATGACCCAGCAACATGGATATATGTTACAGAGAGAAGAGAGAGTGAAGGAGGAAACCACTCATGCTCACCTTGGATGACCCCTGCGATAGCAGAAGTAGCATTACTGCTACAAAATGACCTTTGGAGTGCTAGCATAATCAGAACATGCACACACGCACACAGCAGATAAATGATTTTCCCAATAAAACACAAACAGAAAAGATACATTACCTGACTGCTCAAATGACAAACACTAACATTTTATTAAACACTGCTATTTCTTCATGAGTAGCCTTTCTTTATTTTTCATTATTTTAACGCCAAAAAATATTCTGACCAAGAGCGACTTGATTGAATGTTTTGTAATGAAGCTGATCCAACATATGCGGTGCCATTCTTTTGTTTACATTACTAAGGGCATGTTTTTATTCCCAAGCATCTGAAAATGTCACGTCAGCCAAGTCTAATCTTACTGCGTAACCCTGTATGCCCCAGGCCTTCATATCACATAACGTTGATGTTACATGTATTTATTGCTCCCTCTCAGCCTGATGTTGCTGATGGCAACACAATTTTTACTCTCAAAATATACTTTGTGATAAGTTACATTCAGGTGAGTAAGGATTATCTCTGAACTCATCACACTGAACTCAAGTCGCAGCTGGACGTGAACTAATGACCAGAGGGATCTATTTTAATTATTATTATAATTCTTTTTTTGCTGAAGGCTCCAGGGGCCGTCTTCAGTCAAATGAGAGAATGTGATGACTTGAAGCATGAAAAGCTGACGCCCCCTGCGTTCTGTCTGGCTGCCTTATCTGTTTCTATGGTTTCAATTACAGTACATATCTGAGAAAGAGAGACAGACGATGTAGTCTGCTGTAAGACAGTGCCAGAGTGATAATGAGCGCTCATTATGATCCATCATGTCTGGACATGGCTGTCCTTCCCCTATTGATTTTCTTCATGTCCACGGTCTTTCTTTTCAGTATGCCACTCCTTCTATCTAATTCCACTTTAACTGTCAGTGCTCTTTCTCTCCAAGGCATCCATTTCATGACCGTTTAATATGATCTACTTCTGTGCTCTAACCACAGAATTTATACGGCTTTAACCAGTGGATCCTCCTAAATTCTGGGGCTCCTCTTCCCTCCCCAGCATTATCCTTTTCCTCTGCCATTGTGCCCTCAATGTGACTGTCTGGCTTGCATTCTCTTCCAGCATCCTCAGCAGCACTCTCCCAGACTCCAAGGTCTTGTGAGCTGGTGCAAGGTCAATCGCACTGGTTGAAGGAAAGATGGCGAAAGAGCGCGAGCGAGAGAAGCCGCATGCTTCCTATCACTCTGTTGGATACGTGGCGGAAATGTAACATGGCTGTAAGAAGAGGAAGCTTGTCTTCGATATCACCATCAGCTCATGGTCATGTGACACCAGCATTTGCCTAAACAGAACAGCTTCTGACATGAAAAGCATGCCTGTTCATATTTTACTTTCTCTTGGTTATGAGTCACAAAACAAATCTGTTCTCAGCGCTGTTGAAACAAACCTTCACCTCTGCCGAAAAGCGCTAATTATGCTTAAAACCTGCCAATGATTTGCCCGATGGACTGTGACGGACGGAGCTTGGATGCGTCATGAGGTTTTCTTGAACACACAGAGAGGCTTTGTTATTAATGCATGTCTTAACTGACTTAACTTTTAAAGCATGTTGCTAACCAGGGCTGGTCTCCAAGTTGTCACTGTGACTAACTGCTAGAAACAACAACAAGAGGGTGTGAATAGAAATTATTAGTCCAGTTTGACATCGCCCAACAATAAAAGTCAGGAGTTACTGGATGCTTGAGATAACTAGTGAACATCTGCCCCGAAAACCAAAAGAAACAAACTGAGGCTGTAAGCCCCGAGCTCCTGTTTGTCCAGCTTTGACTGCAGAGAAAGAGGTTTCATCTCTTTAGGTTTGCTGCTGCTCACTAAAAGGAGTGGTTTCAGCATATTGACAGAGGTGGAGTCAGGGTGACAGTGTGCTGAGGCAGGTCATCACAGCGGAGGACGCTGGAGGAAATGCAACACCCCAGGCCTCGCTCCTGCTGCGGCTCCATGTGCTCAGAATATAGCATGTCAATACTGCCCTCTGTGACCTTTACGTGAACACGTACACACTAATGCATTTATGGACACGTGAGCGTGTTCTCCTCACCGTCTCTTGATCTGTTTCACACACTCACATACTGTCAGGCTACTGCTCTATACCACATGCATCCCTGAGTAAACTGCATTTCTTTTGATGATGGGACCTTTCATGTTGGTTGAGAGATTGAGATTGCGCATAGGAAGGTCTGCATAAAATGAGTTGAAGAGCAACAGCGCATTGCATTAAAAAGAAATGAAATGTGCTCATACTTTTTTGTTTCAGTTTGGTTTGTTATGAATAGTGATATATGGATATAATATATACTATAATATGGATTAAAACAGCTCACAAACAGCGGGATACTGCAAAAAATAGTCATTTCTTGCTTATCTGAGCAAGAATCTTGCTCACCATAGTTGGTATCGCTACTGACCGTCCTCAACGTCATCAGCATGAAGTCATCACCCCCTCACAACTATTAGTTTAACTGGCTTAAACGTCATCAGATTAAATAACGTGGTTCTGAAAGTGAGTCTTAGACTAGGAACGCATAACAAACAATGCCTATTGATTCCACAGAGAGCGAACCTCTGGAGACAATTAGATCTCTTGTTTAGCATACATGGACGAAGCTATGCAACCACACAAACACACACTGACAAGACACACAAATGTGAACCTTACAAAGCACACAAAAAAACGTTGTGTGTCCTGGCACAGAGTGCTCTTAAGCTGTGGTGAATATCTGACTGTCTGCAACACTGCATCTTTGTGTGTGCATGTGTGTCTGTGTAAGGATGTGGTGAAGTCAACGGACAGTGAGGAGGATAATGGCCAGCCTTATGGTTTAATGAGTGGCTCATTGGCTCACATTTATGTTGTCTGTGTGCTGAGACATTGTCAGGCTGATTTCCGCATGTATAGACAGTGACAAAATAAAGGGTAGTATGAATAAGTCCCAACAGGACAGCTATATTAGACGACGGTGAACCTCCAGCGGATGGAGTGAAGTCTTTACCATGTTGCACTGACGATGCTTACTAAGATGCTGTTTTTCCCCAATTTTATTTGCACACATATGTATGGATACTGGCACTGCTTTATTCTTCTGTAATCCCTTAAACAAAAAGGAAGATGTACACATACTTAAACATAAGTATCAGACCTATCATGTTAACATACAGCCATCTTGGGTAACTAAAATTAAGCAGAAGTTAAATAAAGTTGACATGGTAAAGTGTATTCTATAGATTTACATACAGATTTCTATGTATTCAGTGTCTAATCATGTATTTCCACAAGGTGCACACGGTGCATGTTCAGCTTCTCTATCAGCTTATTACATGCAAACATTCTTCGCCAGTGACCAATTTTATCTTCTGCATTACTTATCTGTATCATTTTCATTTCGTTAATCATTTCCATGGACGATGTGCCATGCCAACGCACCAACATCCACTAGCTTGTATTGAGGCCTGCTTCTAACATACCGAGGCAGACAGAGCCAGTGCTGTCACAGTGAAATAAAGAAAAGCTGGGTAGTGAGGCAGCTTGAAAGAAACTGCGAGTGAGAGAATGAGACTACTGGGGCAGGAGTATGTTATTAAACGTTATAGCCGTCTGTCTCGGCACCAGAGATGGGGAGGCTTAAGATGTCAAGGCTGTAAGCAGGAGCTGATGCAACTGGGGTGAAGAAAAACAAAGATAGTGTTGTGTTGATGATGATGATACGTGTACCTCTGGACAGAACCATAAAGACATAACTAGGTAGTTATTGCTAGCTCCAGCAACAGCAGCTTAGACAAGGTAGACGGAGTGTTTTTATAGTAAACAATTATCACTGGCTACCTGAAAAGAACAGAAAAACATAAATATTTGAGACCCAGCAGCGCCTCGAACATTGAAATCAATTTGTTTAGCTTAGCGTGGATGATGGCTTAAGTGGAGGGTGTCTTACTCAACCGAAGCTGAGTCAAACTGTTACTCAGAGGGGTTGAAATCTGGTCATAACACAGTAGGAACATACAGAGAAGCCCTCTAGTAATAAAGGCTTAACCTGTCAGCAGAGATTCAGCCATGCACATAATCCTGTCTGTAGGGCAGATCCTAGATCATTACCAACACACATAAATGAGGAGCAATTTGCACCTGACTTCTCACAGACACACACACACACACACACACACACACACACACACACACACACACACACACACACACACACATATATATATAAAACACTGACAAAAACAGCATGTTCCTCACACCTCTGGTAGGCAGAAATTGACAGTCTACCTGCAGCAGAGCCACCATGGGGGATTTTACAGAGTCTCAACAATACAATCTGCTCCACATCTGGCAATGTTGTGCATGCTTGCATGTGTGTATATACTTGTGTGTGTGCTACTGTCTGAGCCACCCTGAATCCCTCTAAGTCACAACAACAACATTCCTCATCATCGCCCCAACCACGGACACACCACCAAGAGGAAACCCAGAGAGGCGAGGCGAGGAGGGGTGGGCAGAGGTGGTGGTGAGAAGAGGGACAAAGAGGGGAGAGGAGGGAAAGAAGGCTAGAGTTTAAAGCCCTGAAGATCTTCTGGCTTTCGCATACCATATGTATTTTATCAGAGTCATGTCCTGCTTTTGTTTGGACAGTTTCTGGACTCTGAGAAAGAATGAACGAACTTCGAATTTCCTGTATTTGAACCGGACAAATAGCCAAATATATACGCACGTACGAAAGCGCTTTCAGTCTGTTTACCTTAGCATGATCCACACGGACAAACTTAACTCCTGAAAGACAGAAAAACCATTACAGGCTAACCTCACATTATCTCCCCGAAGCCCTCATTCAGTGAGAAACTACTTACTTTCACTCCAGTTAAAACATCGACAAGTTAAATCCCTCCATTTACCGGGTCTCCTTCTCCCTGTCTCTCTCTCGTTCTTGCCCCTCGTTCCTTCGCTCTTCAACTTTCTTCCTCTCTTGCAGTTACTCCCCCTCTGTCAGACGCATGAAAACACTCACTTAGTCAGACACACATACACACACTCCCACAGACAGAGTCACCCTCTCACACACACTCTCTCCTCCCGCGACCCGGAATGCTTGGCAAGATCCAACTGTACTGAAATACTGTGCTCACCATATAAGGTAGCAGCAGCTTCACATGTCACACGTAATTTACATGCGACGGGGCGGGAGTTTGCCCTACACAGCGCACTCACACACGTAGAAACACACACATACGCACATGCAAAGCCATGCTTTCCCCCTTTAGGCTGACGCAGCAAGGAGGTAAGTGAGAATCAAATTTTACCATTCTCCTTGTTAACCAAGCCCTGCAGGATAACTCCCAACATGTCCAATGTTGAGTCAGACGGACGGAATGAAAGCTGAGTGGGCGATCTATTGATCCTCTCCACTGCTTCCTGGAACAACCACGGCCCTCCAAACACACACACACGCACACACCAGCAAATTTTCTTGCTAACTAGCGCTACCCTCAGGAAGTAGCTATTGTGTGACTGTCTGCTTTGAGCCAAGAATGTGTCTTACTGTGTGTGTCAGTGTGTGTACGTGCAAATATGCTTGTGTGTCCATATCTATAAAACAAGACGTAACAAATAGATGTCAACCCCGTGCCCCACATACTGAACACACACACACACTCTGACACACAGCAGACACTAAGGCAAACAATCCCACTATCTCTACCTATGCTCCCATGCACGGGCTCTTACTTTGGAAAGTACAGACTGCAGCACACACAGGAGGAAAGATCTAGATAAAGCAATGAGACGAGGAGGAGGGCTACGAAAACCAAAGCTCTTACCTCTCACATTGCTCTCCAGTTTGTGTGTGTGTGCGCGCGCGCTTCCGCCTGTCGATTGACTCTTGTGTTTATGCGTGTGTTCAGACAGGCCGCGACAGCAGACCCCCAGGCACCGGCTGGACCATTCTCAGGCAGGCAGGCAGAGCGCAGCAAGGCAGAGCGACTGGCAGGAGAGAGGCAAGCGAGTGAGCGAGTGAATCAGCAGCGAATGAGTGGAGGAGCTGTGCGGAGCCGAGCACCAGAGTGAGAGAGAGAGAGAGAGAGAGAGAGAGAGAGAGAGAGAGGGAGAGAGAGAGGAGGACTGTTTGTGTGGTTGTGTGTGTGTATGTGCGTGTTGCAGCGTTGGCTGTGTGCGCTAGTGTCTCCCCTCCCCTGCCTCTTGAAGTGGCTGAGCTAGGCTGTGCTGAGCTTTGCTAAGACGGGCTGGGCTGTGTCTCTACTGACTCTCCAGCCTCTGGATCGGCTGTCTGCTGCCCGAGGAAAGTGGTGCTCGCTGGGTGGCAGTAGCAACAGCTGTGGAGGTGGCGGAGGAGGAGGAGGAGGAGGAGGAGGAAGAAGAGGAGGACGAGGAGGGAGCCCTGACTGCACTGGGCATACAGATCCTGCAGTCCCCTCTCCCTCCCTCTCTTCCTCGTTGAAGGCTGGCCACGCCCCCCTCACCCCCACCCCCTCTAAAACAACACCAGGAAGTGCTGCTTCAGTTACAGCAACACTGCCCTTGCCTTTCCAATGAAGCTGAGGAAGGAGAGAGGGAGGGAGGAAGGAAACACTGGGAAAACACAGCAAGAAGATAATGAAGGAGAAAATGATTAACTTAGAAACCAGGAGAGGCCAAGCAGAGTGATGAAGGGTGTTAGAAGTAAAAAGCTGTGAAAGTCAGACAGAGAGAAAAGGGCAAACGAGTATGAAACAATGGATTTAATGAGGTAAGTATGGATAAGGAGAAAAACAGCAGCTGGAAAGAATGAATAGTTTAAGGGGTGTGGAAGGAAATTTACAGGGAGTTTGCGACAGATTAGGTCTGGCTTCTGTGTGGATCTCCTTCTCTCTCTTTCATGCTGCCCTTCTGCCGAGGCATGCAACCCCCAGACACCTCAGCTCAGCCTCACACTTACAGCTCTTGCCCACACTATAAAAGCAGGACACACTGAACTGCACTAAATGAAACTGGACTACGCTAGTGCGCTGTTATATACATCCAGAGCAACGCAGAGTGTGTAAATACGACTGCTCGCAAGAATGCCGACCAGTGCAGTTTGGTTGCAGGTCTGCAACATATAATAAAAACAGATAACTGAGACAACACAGAGGCAACAACACTGCTGCCAACTCTCCTATATTGTTGTTGACTCAAGGCTTCTGCCGCCACAACCCCTTGCATCCAGGAGAAAAGCCAGAGAGGCGAAAAGGAGCCTCCAAGAATTTGATTTGGACCTGATGCTGCAATATCCGGTAGCCATGGAGATAGTGGCCTTGGCATCTGCGGGAATCTTTACAGATTTGGAGCCATGTGCTGACGCCAAGTTTTCTCACTGATCTCGCATATTGTCTGTGACTCACTTCATTTGATTGTGATTGTGGAGATCGTGCATTCATAACGCTGCCTACTGAAATATTGACAATAGCTTTGAAATATATTTTCACTTACAAAGAATACAAACTCTGTACAATGCAGCTGAATCCTTCACCAACATTTGTAGGGAGATGTGTGAACCTTTTCGTGTTACGTGTCTAACACTGTCCCACTGCAGTGCCTTTCCTATGTGAAACTGTCACAGCTGTCTTTCTGTTCCACCCTGTCCTCTGCTCACTGGACCAGTTTCTACTCCTGTAACGCTCTGTTTGATACAAAGCTGGTGATAAGTCATCTCTAATTTACACAGCCGGCCCTTAAACCCCAGGTGACAATCTGTGGTAGAGCCCTAGCTTCAGTGCTAACCTCTTTACCTAGCCAATATTCCGGTGCACTGTTCCAATGTACTCAGAGCTGACAGAACACATGTTGTATGCTCCAGTAAAAACAAAAAGTAGACACATATTTTTCTAAGACTGCCTATGAAGACAGTGCATTATTAGCTACGCCACGAAAGTGCATGCCTTCATCCATTTCCAACCATCATTCACGAGTGCTGGAAGGAGATCTGTTTCCAACCATGGAAACAGCCATGCTCAAACACATACAGCATGTCCTTTAGATGAGCTGAGCAATCTGTTTGACTGCTGATCAATGAAAGCAGCAGGTCCCTCCAACCTCCACATGGAGATTTACTTGACCCGTAATGAAGAAACATGGTGATTGGTGCTGCTCTGGGTCAATAGGAGACACATTAGCAGCGCCTCCAAAGATCTGGTCTCTCTGCTAAACTCAGACACTGACGTGGAATTTCCCCTCTTCTGCTTCAGCTGAGTGCATGCCAGTGCCTCTGCTGCTTTCTGTCTCTGCGTCCTTCCTCTGCCCTGCAAGGCCACATTTCCTATTCATTATCATTCTTTATTTGAGTCTCTTCATCACTTTCTCTCACATATGACTAAAGTTTAATTCCTTCAAATGTGCCCCGAAACAACCACAACCACGTTTCTATTTGTCACAACTAGCAGATCCATATTCCCCAGGTCCAATTAGAGGTAGGGCCAGATGGTTTGCTCATTTGGTTGAAATTCTGTTCTGCGTATAATTTACAACAGGAGCCTATTTCTCCTTTTCTGGTTCATTTTTTTGTGTGTGTGACTAAATTGAAATCAGACATGTATTTTAGCTTCCTGCTCCGCACGGCTCTCAGATAAGGGAACCCTGTGACCGCTGTTTGCTCGACGAGATCAATGAAGGCAGTAGAGCTGTTTAAGTATGAGCAAAGAGCAACAGCAATCAACGTACTGGGGTTGAGCAAACTGTTCACACATACTAATGTTAACCAACTGAAAACAGGAAGAGGTATGTGTGTGTGTGTGTTTGTTTGTGTGTGTGTGTGTGTGTGTGTGTGTGTGTGTGTGTTAAAGGGGAAAACCACCCGATTTTACACATCAAGATCAGTTAACTACTTATGCTACTCAGCATGTGAAAACAGTTATAATAATGTCTTCTTCTGCAGCCCTGCAGGGAGCTCTGTCAAGTCTGAGAAAATAACTCTAGTAATTTCATCATCCAGTTGCGTTATGGGAATTGCAGGATTCTCTGCTGCAGGACAGATTTTGCTCTTTTTTTTTCTTTTAATCTGTCTTTTGAAAGTGAAGTACTAAATTGTGAAAGAGCGGAGTGAAAAAGTGCAGAATATTCTAGAAACTTCTTCCAGTCTAATTTTCAACAACCAATCACATTAAAGGGGCTCTGTGTGACGTGTGTGTTGTGCGAGAAGCTGCTTGCTAGTCTATATCATACTTTTTTTTTTTTTAGCTAGATGTGGAGAAAAGCATGTTGACGAGGCTCTCAAGAACGTGTATAAAGTCACGTCCTGGACTGATGCGGTAAAGATGACGTGAGTTCTTCACAAAGAAATCTACAGTCTAGCAGCATTTAAAAACTTAAACAAATTGTCCACAGGCAACTGAGAGACACGTAGAAGTTCTCATTTCCAGTTACAATCTGCTCACATATGGCCAATGAAGAAGTGATTGATACATGTAAATTGCCACAAATTGCTCCATAGAGCCTCTTTAACCTTAAGTCAACACAGTCTGGCATGTGTGACCCCATGTGCCTCTGTCAAACAGTCAAATCCTAACCCTTCACCTTTGTCGACTCTCTTCTCTCCCTCCTCCCTGATGAACGCAACTTTCCACCTTAAGCTTCCCTATCATCTCAGTGCTCTGCTATTTCCCAGCCCTCTGTAAATGACACTGGCTGGCTGATGTGAACTCTCACTCCACTGAGGAAATGTCCCAGAGCTTTTGTGTGCCAAACTCTGACGGCTCATCTATCATCGAGGCCGCAAATACACATTACACTCCCATTACAGACCATCACAGCAACAACAGCAACAGTACACAGTCTTGCAGAAAGTCCCACAGCAGGGAGTTTCATTTAACGTCGACTTATATTATGAGCATTTATCGCTTATATTACACTTAAAAAAACAACACCTGTGTCATGATTTAGTTTAGAATACATAAAGTTCTCCCTAAAACAATGACGATATAAACATGCCACGCATTTCTAAAAATGTAGATGAAAGTGGAACAAGTTGTAAATGTGTGTATGTTGACAAATACCTCTTTCCTGGTGTGAATCTGCAGTCATGTGTCTCTGCTGCATATTTTGTGGTTTTTCTCTTAACTACTTTCCACTTTGACGCAGTGAGGGGAAGCAGGTGCAATTCAAGCTGTCGAGTTTGAAATATAGAGAGAGGAAATAGCACAGTGTCTTGTCCCCATCTGACACTATTGTGTGTGTGTGTGTGTGTATGCGAGTGTGTGTGTGTGCATGCACCATTCTAGCTTGAAGCTTATCTTGAAGATAAAATGAAAACGAATGGAAACACCCTTTTGCAAAGAGGGCTTTTACTCCAGCTTTTTCTGTCAAAATGTAGCCAGCAGATACACGGCTGCAGGCATTAAATGAACTCCCCTTGTGCCACAAACTTTTTGTAAACACTTCACAGTGCAGATGAACGAAGTTCTATGAAGAAGAAAACGCGGCAAATGTTACAGAGAAGCTTTCCATCTTTGTCAAGTATCAGAGAAACGTTTGTTTGTTGAAAAGAGAGAATCGTCACCAACCACACAATTATAAAGTCTCATTAAACAAATCAACAAACACTTAATAACACCAAACTTCTCTTAAAGTTATCAACAAACATGAAACCTACGACCTATTTTGCAACCAGCGAGCTTACCTGCGTGTCTGTCTATCGCTGACGTGCCACTGGGGCAGACCAAGTCACTTCAACGCAGGTCACGCTGCCGCGGAGCATTGTGGGATGAACCGACATCTTCACATCTCTCTTCCTGTACTCTCATCTCTCTCACTCTCATAATAGCACCTTCTGCTTGGCAACGGCCATACCGCAAATGTGGTCAGGTTTACAGCGAACCATCACTGCGCAACATCAAGTCTCCATGACAACCACTCCATATCTAATTTGCATCTCCTGCTTGCATTATCTACCGAAGCCAAATATGGTCACCTTGTTATTGTCCCCGCCTCTCTCTGCATCCCCCCCCCTTTTTTTTTAATAACTTCCTCTTTCCCTCCATTTTCACAACTGTGTGCACGCTCTTTGTGTCTAATGTATACACGCACACGCTGTGAACGAAAAGAGGAAGTGACTGTGACATTAGACCAGTTTGCCGCCTGAGAGATAAGCAGTGAAACCGCTTTTGTAAATCAGGAAGTGGGGGTGTTGTAAAGACTGCTGTTGAGGGACTTAAAAAAGAAAGGCGACTTTCATTATGTTATCTAAATCCTCCCATGGCAGGTACATAGTCAAAGGATTTCACTTACCCCCTAGGTTCTTCTTCTGCGAGGTTGGCGCGGGCATTTGGCCTCCTCCTCTTCCTCCCCCAAGGACTGTGTCTATCAAACTATCGCTGGAATGTTGAAGCAGGCCCCTGGAGCCCACACACACAGCAACACTCAGCAGCACTCAGCACCTGTCTCCGACTGCCAGTGCAGAGAAAGAGACACGGTCAATCACACTGGACAGCACAGCAAAGGGGAAACTGCAGAGGAGAGTGGGAGGGAGAGAAGCATTTTATCAGCAGAAAAAAAAAACAAAAAACAAAAAACATACTGAGCAGGTTCACATATTTGCCTTTAACAAAAAGGACAAGACCAGTAGCAGCATAATATGAGACCTATTTCAAAAGGTCTGAATGTTGCAAATATACTTGAAGCTTTTGATAACAATATACACAGAGTCGGAGAAAACGAAGATGATCTTCCAAGTTGATATGTCTTAAACCTTATTTCCAGGATTTTGGTGACTTTTTAGGCACAAAAACAAGAATAAGAAATGTAGTTAAACAAGTGAATCTGCACTATTCAGTGATACTTCACAATTCAATTTGCTGTTGAATATCTAGTGAAACAACAGTTGCAATGAAGTAACACCTGCATAATCTTTTCATGTTTCATTTCCTGAAAGATTAGCAGACCTCCTCCTGTCCTACCATGATGCAATTTTCTTTTTTTTTCTTTCCATAAAGCTGTGGTCCCCAATCTAGTGGTCTAAAAGCCCAGAAGAGCCCCAATAAGAATCTGAGGGATCACAACACAGCAGAGGCATTTTCAGAGTGTTTCACATTTGATTTTAATGTTTTCTTGTGCATTAGTGGATTCTTATTCCTCATCAAATCCCTCATAATTTAAAATTAAATAAAATTCATTTTTATTCCACACTCAGGCCATAGTTTGTCATGTGAGGTCACAAGTACAAATCTCATTTTAAGGGTTCAGGGGCTAAATACGTTGAGACTGCCATACAGAAACATTATGCAAAAACCAACAAAAGTTTATCATGTTGACTAAAGTTAATCTCTTAATAATTCATTGATTATAAAATGTTAAACATCACGAAATTTTCAGTTTTATTCATGTGTCTTTTCCCACTTACTTCTAATTTACCAAGAGACGCAGCCTCTCATCTTGAGGTTCCTAGACATATCATCTCTCCATCTGACACTTTAACTTACCCCGGCAGTGTCTGCAGACGCTCTGAGGAAGCATCAGAGGCCCTGAGCACCAGACGGCCTCCCCTCCTCTGGGCTGCGGGGCTGCAAGGAGTCGGGGGATTGGTAGTCAATGAAACCAGGCCTAATTTAGCCTCCGCTGCTCCACAAGCTGCCAGGAATCAGAGTGAGACTCCTTCCCTTTTTAGGGCTCTCTTGACACTGCAGTCTGCAAGTGGCACTACTGCATTCCTGGCTACACTAAGGAGCTGGAGAATGAGAGAGAGAGAGGTGACAGTCAATTATTTTCATTTTTTACTTATCATTTTAATTTCTTCGTAGGTCTTACAAAGTCATAATCTTGCACGGAGGGAAGTGTGTAAATATTTGAACTAAGCTCGTATTTATTGACATTACTCACACCGTGAGCTTATTAAACTGCCAGTTTGAACTCTTTTACAATCATCTTATCTTCACACCACTTTCAGGAGATATAGAAGCAGCTTGGTGTTGTAAACGTCTGAGACTCGTCGCCCACTGCTACAATAGCTTCCCATAAAGTCACACCAGTAATAAGGTGTGAAAATAAGACTAATCAGAGGGGTCTATACTTACACTATCCACTGAGCCAGGCCCTGACACTGTGTCACATAATCTTTAATAACCCTGCTCCGGGGTGTAACTAGATGCTACGAGCGCATTTTTTCTCCATCGTGATCTGGCTGATTTTCATGTGACCCAGAGAGAGGGGGAAACAGAAGGTGCTCAACTTCCACTTACATAAGATGTATATTTTTCTGTATTGAAGTTGTGTTTACTAAAAAAATGTCTTTTACTATTTTTTGGTGTCAATAAATCTTTGAATAAAGACACTTGGTTGACACATGCACTCAAAGATTATCCAGACAAAATTAATTAAAATTTAAACAGCAAAACGAAACCCGACATGTTGGTGAGAGTTTTCTTTAAGGACTGAAAAGTAAAATCGACACTTGGCAAAGCAGCAGTACTCGTGAGGATGATAGACACGTCACTATTTATTAGCCGTGGCAGCCAGTGTATTTAAAATAAATGGATTAGATGAGGATTACTCATTGAGCCGCCCCATCCCTGTGTCTTCCACTTGTGATATGACTGCACATGTATTATTGAAGTCAGTGATCACATAAGCCATGGTATGGAACACACAATAGGATTAAGTGTGGTGGAGAGATGAAGTCTCATCTTCACCTCCCACATCCTGTGGGGAGCACACAAATACATCGCTGCTGCTTTACTGGAAGTGTGTGGAATAACGATTCAAAATGACATAATCCCATTAGTCGATTCAAGGTCCCTGTCTGACCAGCCTGTATAATGAGCAGATAAAGCCTACTAGGGCAATTACCATTAGTAACTGTTTTTCTAAAGAGAATTATTCATGCCTTTTGTGTCATGGACAACTATTAATTCAATTAATCTCTCCTTGCACTGTTTTAAGGACCATCTGAAAGCTTTAATACATCTTTGGCTGTTAGTCAATCCCTTCACAAACTATTAAGATGGCTGTGGAGAGTTGTTTATCCTGCCTATCTGACTCCAGCCTTCTCACCTCCATATATAGTGCAGTTCTCTGGAAATCTTCGCGGCTCCTTGGAAAATCCTTCTACCATCCAACATCATTTACGTGAACGATGAGCTCAGCGACTGTCATCGCCCAAGCATGCAATTAGATAAGGAACTTCATAACTAGAGGCAATTAAATGACAAGTGACATCAATAAAACATTAAATTATAGTCTTCTCATGGTATTTAAGTTGCACCTTCAGATAACAGTCATTCATTCAGTGAGTCATTCAGTGTTACACAAGTGAATAAATGATAAACAACAAATTGGAAAGCCAAGTGGGTTGACTTAAAAAGTGGGGTTTTTAGCTCGGTACCAGTCATCAAACTTCTCTGCTAAATATTCAAATGCAAACCTGGGTTCCATTATGTCTTCCTAACTTCATTTGTTTGTTTTTATACCATGGAAGAGAGCAGGAATTTGAATAGAGATGGAACAGCAAAAGATTTTTTTCTGGGATTGCGATACACACACGCCAGATCAGTTGATCGTGGTGAATTTTCACTATCGGGGTAATCATGAGTATCCTACACACGAGTGACTAAAATTAGCGGTCTAGTATGTTAGGCGCAGTCCAAGAGTTTCCTGATGTATTTGGCATTGCCACAAGCAACTCCAGCAACTTTGAACTCATTCCAAATGGATGGATCGCGAACTAAAGAAAGACGGGAGATGAGGTTCCCACCTGCAGAACCTTCCAGAGGAATCAACCAACATCTCCAATTTGTACTAAGTATGTTTACTTAAAAAAGAGCTTTGTTTTAATGTCATTTAAGAGTTTTAGGCATACTTTTGATATTTGTCTGTGATAATATTGTGAATAGCAAATTTTTTTGGCAGGATAATCAAAAAGGTTTTATTTCGTCCCATGTTTAAGTCAATGACAAAGTTATATGTTAACAAAATTTGAGTTAAATTTGATTAAATGACAGCTACTATACACTACTATAGGCCATTTAATTAACCTGTAACTGCAGTATGCAATGCACCCTTTGGGTTTAAAGAAACATGCTATATTGTGCTATATCCACCCATTAAAGGATAGGTTCACATTTATTCTAGTTTGCCTTAAAGCAAAAGTCTGTCTCCCGAATTAACATTCAAAAAGGTTCACTGCTGTCATCATTCCTCCTGTTATTACTAGCCTTTAAATATCCCTTGAAAATTCAAAAAGCCCTCGCTTAGTCTAATACTAAAAGCCATCGTTGAACACAAACAAAATCCCAGACAGTGTTTATTATGGTATTACAAAATCAGTGATGAATCAACTACGCCTCTCTCGGCTGAAACTAAGTGCAGAAAAAGGGTTCAACAGCCAGACATATACATGTAGGTCAAAATCAAAACAATTTCTACATAGTACAAGACCCTCCACTTAGTAACATAGCAACCAGTGAACTCAACATGGCACCTATTGTAATTCTAAAACTAGCTTAGCACTGCGCCAGACATAATTATATCTCTCTTCAGCCAATCACATAAGCCTGAGCCATAAATAACAGGCTGCTCCCCTACAGAGCACCAGTCTGTGCCGAAAAGTCAACAAACACTTTCTCCGGTAGCGGCGCTTCTTGCTCACTACTGGATTCGTCTTGCTCAGATGAGGACAAACAGGGTGGGGGAGGAGAGAGCCGCCTATAGGTTTACAAAAAGACAGGCCTGAAAAGAGTGAGAGATAGAGAGAGGAGAGAGGAAAAGAAAAACAAATGTAGCCTGTGATTACTGAGTCATAATGAAGGCTGTTGGATGGGACTGTGGCTATGAGCTATGTCATTAAGAGACGGTGCCGAGTGGCTGGAAAACCTGCAGGTCTCTATTTGAAACTCTGGCATGCTGGAAGACAAGGACGCATAGCAGGAAGTCCTTTCAACTGGCCTCTTCAAAGTTATTACACCATTTCACAAATATTACACTAATAATCTCAATGGCAGAAGCTTTCTTGTAAGCGGCAGTGGCTCCACTTTCAAGCCTTATTACCCCTTGTGTGTTTTTGCCAGACAGCTACCACAGCGCTCTGTGAAACAGCTTAGTCTCCGGGGCCTTATATTTAGATTTAACGACCAATATTGAATTCTGACCCAAGATATTTCCACCAGGGTGATTTAAGGTGTCACCTCGATGGGGCAACAAGTTATGGCCGCAATTACGATCAGCTCACATGACATCACATGGCTGGAAGAGGACGTTTGTTCCCTGTGGGTGATGAGAGATGGGATTAAAAACGTGTCTGACATTGCTAACATGGTAGAAAAGTAGCAAAGCACATGTTTTACTAAAGGGATTTGACAATTTATCTAACCCCTTAATGTCATATCATCCTTGTCATTGTGGTGACAAGTCACGATGACAAGATGGACACACAATGACTGAGTGGCTTGTGAAACATCAGTGTCAGTTCTGTCTAGCTGCAAGGCTTTTTGACACACACTCGGTTTTTTTAAGGTATGTGATCTTATCAGCAGAGATGCCAATGAATCAAAATATGTCATCTTGTTACATATCCCCAGAGATATGTAAACATGACTGATAGAAGTACCATGAGACATCCTTGGCATGTATCACATAATAAAAGCAGATGTGACCTAATTTCTCGTGCGCTCCTATGCTATTTATTTTATTTAGCACCTCTCCTATGGGGAGTTGACACTTTCTAGACTTCGGCGTGACATATCCTGAGTCATAGTCTTATCCCTGTTTGTGAAATATAAAGATGACGTCAGTAAACATCTTGACTGGGATTAGATCAGTATTAGCCTTTAAATGAATGTCTCACCCAGGCATTTTATATGTTGCCACGATGTTGTTAAACAGGAAGTTTGCCAATTTCTAACCGACTTTGCATCAGTACAACATTTGTTGTACATGGCAATAAATGACACAAAAGACGCCATCTAACAGATTTAAGGACTGTTGTATCAAGTACAGATTGTACTTCCAGAATTTTGTAAATGTCTAAACTTGGCAGAGTTGACAAACTATAAACCAAGATTCTGTTACCACACTACCTATTTCTGGCTTAAAACGTTTTCAGAAACATATTTCTAGTGTAGTGTCTAGTCGCAATAGCAAAAGGTTGTGAACTAGAAGAGGCACCGTATATTTCCTGTATTGTGAAAACTTGGGCTGAAAAAATTGAGAAACAAGGCAGAGCTGATGAAATTTTAACCACAAACTTGTTCATTATCTATGTTTTCAAAAACATCTTTTAGTGGACTGTTTTGCTGTAAAACAATATTGTTTGTCACCATCCAGTCGCCATATTGTTTCCTGTTTCAAAATGGACCACAAAATAGCACAGCCAAACTGACATTTCTACCAAGGCCCCTTTTCTCTGTTTTCTCTGGTCATGTAGCACCAATTTTAAAATTATTTGTGTCTTTCTGCTGCACAGCCAGTCAGCCAGCCCAGTTTTAAGCTTTCCAGTGGTAAAATACTTCCTTAACCCTCTGACAACAGCTGCACTCTTCTCCACTGCATACCTGTCATTTTTCAGATTTTACTCCAAGAAAAAGGCCAGAATTAGTGAACAGTACTGACCTGTAAAGCACAAGCATCAAAATCAAGATCTTTGAACTGTATCACTAGGATCTTAATATTATCATATGATTATACATTATTCACAGGTTCTTCTTACTATATTTACAGTAAAAAATAAGTAATTGATTGGTAGCTGATAATTAACACTGTCTGTCATAGCCTAAAAATCAGAATACATACATCTCCTCAGTCTCTTTATGCAAATCTGAAGGACAAAAGTATTCCTGTCGCGGTGAGGAGACTGCGTGATGCTACAGGCACAACAGTGTGACCCCTCTCTCAGCTCCCAGGACGTTTTCTTCAAGCCTCCCTATTGGGATTCTGGTAGCCTACATTCCCTGCTTCAAGGTCGGCAGCAGTGGCAAATTAAATTACTTGTCCTGTTTTGTGGTGTTGGCGCCGGGTCAACAGCGACTTGGCTAAAATGATGAGTGCAGGATTCTGAAGGGAGCTGCGTTTGTCCTGAGCCTCTGGTGTCATGTTTGCAAAGCAAGTAGCAGCGATGAAAAGAGCTGAAATCAAAAGCAGTGTATTAAATTCTGCTTCTGTAATCACTTGCAAAAAAAAAAAAAATCAATTACCTCTGCTTTCGAATGCACCACTTTGTACTGTTGTCCTTTGGGTTTACCCTGCTGCTGGAGGATGTCATGTGTTTGCACATGGAGTGAAGCTTCAGTACATTAGGCCTAATTTTGTTAGTCTCACACCACAGCACACGCCACCTGCTGGGGATCCTGGGTATGATATGTGGTAAACAAAAGTAAATGTTTAGTTCGTTACTAATGCTTTTGTTATTGCTGTTGAAATGGAAGCCACTGTGCCCCCCAGTCCTCCAATTTAACATCACTTCACAGGGACATCTTTCACCCAGCAGAGTCCCCATTTCCACGATCACAATACATTTCTGTCACATAGCCTGTCAGAATCTCGTGGTAGCTGTCTGTACTGCAGCATGTGGAGTTTATCTCTCAGTCTCTGAGCAGGCCGTTATCAGCAGACAAACAGCTGAAATACCACACTGTGAAATGGGTGGAACTTAGAGTATGTAATGCCAGGTCAAAACACCACACAGGAAAGCAGGTGGCTTGATATTATGCTACACTTATCCTCATGTGTGTCACAGCTGTCTCTTTGCTACGTCATCAAACGAAACGAGGACTTCACACATCACCAAATAAAAGAAATAGATGTTTTTTTATCCTGCCGCTATAGAAAGAACTAGAACTCACATTGTGCTTGAAATAAGGAAACGCATAGCCTTTTTTCAACTGATATGTATGTAACTCTGTAAGTAGAGCTGAGATGTAACTGAGTATAAATACTTTGGTTCATTTTGACCTAACCTTTTATCACTGTCTCCTGACTGACTAATCAATCTACGGGGTTTTTCCACTTTGGCTGCTGTGCACAATGTTCTAATTCATCAGATACTACTTCACACATCCATGTACTGGTTAATATTTATACAATAGAATCCTTTATAATTTCATGTTGACTGCATGCAGGAATGTCCATGTGGTCTAGTTTATACTGACAAACAGAGAAATGGAGATTTGCATATCTGAACACAAAACTGCAAAACACATGCAAAACACGTTTTGCTATTTAAATGTTTTATTCTGTTATATCCCCATTTAATTGTTTCAATGTTTGCATGTTTAAAAAAATTCAAACAATCCTCAAATTACATTTTATGAGGTTTAAGCCATTAAGATGGCTCAATATATTTAGTGTCATTGTAAAATGTGCGTAAACCTGTTTTTTGACTGATATGTTCTCGTACGATACAATCTAGTCCCTGTCTCTACAGACAGCTGTCCCAGACTGCAGTAACTGAAAGCCAAAACTCATTAAAACTAGGGTAGAGTGCAGTAACTAAAGTAAAAAGCAGTCTGCTTGGGTTTTTGGTTGGATTTTGTGGTAACTGCAATTTTTACATATTCTTTAGACAAAGCAAGATTGAATTTAGAAACTCTGTCATGAGATTAAACAGACGTTTAAAAGTTCAAGTCATAGGCAGTTTTGTAGGGCAGAATTGTTCTGCATTATGCAAAGGCTAACCACGGTTCTGCAGCATCATTCAAGGGAGGAAGAACAGATAGATTCTCACCCTGTTCTAGAGGTGGAGACATTATCAACTCACTGCTCTGCAGAGAGGCATATTAGCTTCACACTCTTAACACAGTGGAGCCCCTTGGCCTAAACTGAGAAATTAATTTGTCATGATTGCTCTAGTGCTTGTGCTGTCTGTACTTCTATCTTTTTCACTTAATCAATGTACTCTAGTGTCTGATGTGGTGTTAATGCATAAGATGTGGTACTTGACCACTGACTATTGCAACGCCCATCTTCAGATCCACTATCCAATACATCAGCAATCACGTTCAACCGATTATCTGATGACTATCGTTCACAAGTTCTAGGGTGACTATACTGTCTATGTCTTTGTTCATTTTGACTCTGATGAAGACATGGACGTCAGTTTGCACACTTAAAGACAGCAAATAAACGAGTGTGCTCCAGGAAGACTGCTGTCATCCAACTGAGAAGCAGCTGATTCAGCAGCATACACTGCTTGAAGATGCACAGAGAACCTTGTTCCACTGAGCCTCATGAATGAATTCAGAACAATGACTCTACAATTAGTGCAAGATACTATCCATCTGCAAAGAAGATACAGCAAAAATCTCTGACATCCTTGCAATAATATGCTTTCACATGTGTCTGTATAGATAGCATCATATTAACAACAGTGTTAACTTCGTCTGCATTATCTCCTCAGAGCATCAACTATTCTTTGTATTACACTGTTCATTTTTTTTCTTTATATGCTAAGTCTGCACCAGTATCCATGCCATACACTTATACAGATATGACAAATGCAACCAGAAGAGGTCTGTAAAAAAAAAGAAAGAAAGAAAAAAAGGAAGGTTTTTCTGCTTGGAGATAGGTTTCTATTTAAACATGACGCTAGGACACTAGAGAGCAGCAGAGCAGCACCGACCGCCACTCACTGACTCATACCATAATCACAAAATACCATATATGATGTATAAGTGCTCTTACAGTAGAGTTAAAATCCATATTTATGAGTATGAGTTTAACAGTGTGTGTGCAGATTAAATATGTGCCAATCTGTCTGCGTTAGCCTTCATAATGCAGCTATCTGTGTGGAAACTGAGAGGTCTGTTTTGACTCATGTAGTAAACAAATATGGGGAAGACAGAAAAAGCAGAAGGGGTAGATATTACATTTACAAGAAACATATTTTAAACAAACGTGAATCTCCTCCATGTCGATCTTAATGCATTTTTAGCCAAATTGAGAGGTAGTGCGAGTTTAAAGGAGCTCACCCTATCACCATGACACAGGCTGTCAGACCAAATGCTACGCCTCTCCCCAAGTACCTATTGTGGCTTTATGTTGACAGAGCAGATGAATATTTAACAGGAGAAGGGAAAGTGGTAGGCATCAGATCACTGAGAAGAAAATAACACTCTTCCCATCATGTGACCAGACTATCAATGCACTGATGAAAGACTAGATTGGTTCCCTTGATTGGCTGCTTTATTATGTCTTCCCTTGGCCCCAACTGTTGGGCTGTTTACAGGGGTCAGATGGGGTCGTGTGGTGGGGTTGGGTGCCTTGGAGATGGGGGTGCAGGCAGGGTGGAAATGTGTGTGTGTGTGTGTGTGTGTGTGAGAGAGAGAGAGAGAGAGAGAGAGAGAAAGAAACTGTGTGGTCAGCACCATGGACAGCGAACAGAGGATCATCCAGGTGATCAGCGCCATGCGTCTGGAAATCAGAAAGCTGGAGCTGGAGAACATGGGCCTGAGGAGGAGAGCTGGAGCCTCCAGACATCTCCGAAAAAATGCAACAGTTCCCACCATGACAGCACAATGCAGAGGTAGACAAACAATAGCAAAGAAGAAGACTTAATTAGCCTGGCAATGCTCTCTTCGGGCGGTAAAATGTGTGCATGCGACAGGTGGTTTTGAGTGTATCGTGGCTTTATTGTGGTTAATACCTCTATTTCACTTTTTCACAGTATTTCATGGACTCACCTGTTTGATGCTGTGTCTTATGTCCCCCCTCTCATCCAGAGAGCGTCGTCATGACGGTGAGAAGATACTCCATCTTCCAGCTGTTGGCCGATGCTAAAAGCGAGCGGTGGACTGGAAAGACAGCAAAGATGAAACCACAAATGAATAAATAAAAAAAAATAATTAAAAAAAAAAAAAAAAGCATGGCGTCTGTCATCAAATAAAGTCTTGTTATCTACCCCGTGGTGCCTCTCGTGTTTGTTCTTAATGAGCTGAACCGGCTCTTTTGTCGCTAAAAGCTCTTGTGTACTTACGGCTCATCGTCGAATTATTAGCTAAAATCAAAAGGGATGCTAATGTAACGGATGTGATATGAGTGAGAGCGGGCATCAACCTGTGGAATGCACCTGTCAGTCCAGCGGCTTTTAACTCTCGCGAGATTTCGGCGTTGCGCAGTGTAGTACAGGCGTCCGCCATCACTGCACACAAGCTAACATTAGCCAAAAACCACTGAGAAGAGAGCCAGTGACAACAACATAACAGACATACAGACCGACCTAATTCCCAAAGGGGAGGTCACTGAGTTATTCCCTGCCGCTTTCCTGGCGTAGAAAGCAAACTAGCAGCTGCCTTTCATGTAGTCTTTAGGTCAACTTAGAAACGAAAGTCGTTCTAACTAATCATGTCCAACCTCAAAGTCGGCACCAAGAAGGACACCAAGATGAGGATACGAGCCTTTCCTGTAAGTCTTTGCCGGCTCTGTGAGCGCTGAGACGCTAACTATGAGACTCGAGTACCGGGGATGACAGGTTTTTATGCTAGCAACTGCCTGCTAGCTAGCTTGTCAAACGAGAAAAAAACATGTACATTGTGAAATGAAAATGGATACTAGCTTGATAAATAACCCGGAGCGCGTTAGCTACGGCCAGAGTTCATGTAATATAACCTTTTGCTAGCTTCTTGAATTGAATATGCTGCCGTCGGCTGACACGAGCTAAGTTGATGCTAGCATATGTAAGGAAACTTCCCCAGTGACATACTAGCAAATAGCTAGCTAACGTAGCAGGCCCGGTAATGTTAGCTGACTTGACACCAGCCAAGTTGCAGTCAGTCAGCAAGTATCATTTCGCTATGGTCACGGCAAGCTCTCTTGGCTGATGTACATGACAATTAACACATTATCATTTAGTGTTAGCCCGGGAGCTAACGCAACTTAATGCTAACGTGAGACTACAGTAAACAAGCCTCAGGTTACTTGAGTGAGGTTACTTAATGTTGTTGACAACCCGGCTACCTGCTACTGGTGTTTCTGTCACATAATGGTTTCAATGACATCCTTCGATCACTGGACTCGTATATTTAGTTATTAACCGCTATGATCACAGCTGTCATTTGTGTGGGATATGCAGTTCTGTCTATGTTAGTTAGCCTCTGCAGCGTCCCTCCATTTCTTGTTGGGATTGTTGGTGTGAAACACAGACAAATGTTATCTCTTCTGGATATTCATGTTTATGAGTGGGTGTCTGCCTGCCAGAATGAGTCAGTGAGCAGATGAGTGAGTGAATATAGTTAACCCTTCCTCAAATCTTAGTCTTTCACATAAGTGTGAGACAAGACAGTTTGTCCACAGTCTAACCTTTGGGTGGAATTAGTCAGTGTAATAAGATACATAAATTAAGAGTTCAATATTAATTGATTCAGTTACAACTGTTGTATTGTTTAGCTATTGAGTCATGCTGGTCTTGTGGTCTGAAAGCTCAGGTTAGCAGTGATGCTAGAGTTACCTTTCTCTACAATCATTTATCCAACATTTCCTCTCCTGATACTGTTTCTGTCGAGTGCTCTGTCTCACAGATTTTAAATCTGTATACCATCTGCAAAGGACTAATAAGCATTATTATTATATAAAGTAAGATGAGATGGCATCCCAGAGCGAGCCAGTGAATGTAATAAACAAATAAACAGCATTTAATGTGGATTAGTTACACCAGGCTGACACCTGATCGGCATAATAAAGTTGATATTGCCACAGATATGTGCATCTGTACTTTCCATTAGATTTGTGTGAGCCACAGACACACATAGAGGTCTTCCCTTAAGGTCAGGTTCTGATGAAGCTCCTGTTGTTCATAAATTAGTAAAAGTGACCTCTAGTAGTAGCTTTGCAATTTGCAAGAACATTGGAATAATCAAGATGATAATTTAAATGTCTTGCTTACTTCTTGCCCCTCGAATTAAAATTGAATAGAGTGGAAGATTAACTGCGGTTACAAGTATTTTATTTTCAGTTGAACACATCAGAGGTTTCAAGAGAGATTAGACACACTTCTGGGCTTTTTCTCCACCTTCTCTCCATCCTCTGAGCTCTGGAGGTACAGTTTGAGAGAAATGTAAATACCTAAGCTCTAAATATCTTGGTTTACTGACTTTAATTACATTTTTAATCCTTTATTAAGGACACAGACAGAGAAAAAGACAGTCATCTGTTGCCCGGGTGTTTAGTTACTTGTTTGCTGGAGTTTGGCAGTCCTTGCTTGTCTTTGGAAATGTATATCATTTCTTGCAGTGTGCTGAAGTCGATGGTTGTCTTCCACAAAATTTATAATGCACATTGTTTTGTTTCCTGTTGAATATTCATTGCCAAATTATCGCCGCACTGCCAGAAATGCTGTGATGTTTCTTGGCTGATGCTTGATGCTGACAGTACACTTGTTTCTCACTCTACTTCTCTTATTTATTGTCTGCAGACACCAAACCAAAAGCATGTTGTGAATGATTTGGATCACAACCTAAACTACACCATGTGTGGCTATATCCCACTTTCTTCTTGGTACTACTTTGGCTCCATTTCTGCCACATGATTATTATATCAATGACAGATCTCCCTTTTGCTGTTTATATATGACAACACACTCCTGAGCTGCTGCTGCATTGAGATGCCTAATGAAATTAAATGCTGAAATGCAAAGTTATCTGACCGCAGACAGAAAAATCCAGGGTCACTAGGCAATGCCTGTTAGTATCATAAAGAGATATGTTAGCCTCAGAAATGTGGCTTTTTTACATTGCTGCCACACATGCTGCTAGTGCCAATGCTCGGCTGTAAAAGTCATCAATCAAACATCTGCCCGCTCAAAAAGCCCTGTTTTCCCTGTACTTGCTTAGTTTGCAATGAGTGAAACTAGGGCTGAGCGCGATATCATTATTATACTGTTATTGTGATACAATATATTTCTATATGCCACTCTGGCAATAGTGTTGTCTTTTCTTGCTATAAAGGCTGAATTTCACTGACGTAATTTTCTGAACTTACCAGGCTGTTTTACTTCTAATTCGTGATATCCATGATATCATGATATCCACCATTATTAATGGTTGTCTGTCAAAAATGGTCACTGTAACTATTTTGTGAAAGTATCAGGAGAGATTCTGGATATACTTTAAAAATGTAGTATACTTGAAAATATGGATGTAGGCAACACATTTGATTGATTGATTGATTGATTGATTGATTGATTGATTGATCTGACTTTCAAAGTCAGAGTCCCGATTGAAATAAGATTTGTTTCCCAAAAAAATATCCTTGTATGTGCAAGTAAGGCCCTAATTCAAGTAAACACACTTTCATCATTCTCTCCTGCCCAGATGACAATGGATGAGAAGTATGTGAACAACATCTGGGACCTTCTAAAGAATGCCATCCAGGAGATTCAGCGGAAGAACAACAGTGGTTTAAGCTTTGAGGAGCTGTACAGGAACGCCTACACCATGGTGCTCCACAAGCATGGGGAGAAGCTTTACACAGGCCTGAGGGAGGTCGTCACTGAGCATCTCATCAACAAAGTAAAGAAACATCTCCTCTTTAGTGCAAATCTTTAAAAAGAGCTGTTGTCCTGTCATTGCTGTTGACGGTCATCGTACTGTGTCAGGTTCCCCATTTCTTCTCACTGCTCTTAATCTTTTCACATCCTTCCTCATGACCTGATGTCTATCAGTCGCACCAGCGATAACATTTATGTGACCTTTAATTTCTCTTTCAATTTCAGGTACGGGAAGATGTCCTAAACTCCCTAAATAATAACTTTCTGCAAACACTGAATCAAGCCTGGAATGATCATCAAACTGCCATGGTTATGATCAGAGACATCCTCATGTACATGGTAGGTACATACTATTCTCTGTGATTAAATAGTTCTGGGGTTGGTTGGTGGCTGTTTACTTGTTTCTGTTTCTCCTGTGGGTTCTGGTGCCTCTGCAAGTGGATTATGGTGCTTGTTCAATGTCATGAATAATTTTGTGCTTTTGAAGAAATGGCCTTTTGTTTCCAGCTCTGGCCAACCTTCCCCTACATCCTATTCCTATTCTGGAATTTGATTGTAAGGTGATGTTTTATTTGTGGGCCTAACAATGAGCCACTGTTGCTGTATTTATTTGTGTTGTTGGGAAACTGGCAGGACTAGTTGATTTACTTTAGCCAGGAGCGAGTCCAAATTGTTTGTGTGGTTGTGTGTGAGGGAGCCCATTAGATAGACACAAGTGTGGGCTAAACAATGGCGCAGTCGGTACAGAGACTACACAGCTCTCCTGGGGTGCTTTTGTTCTCTACTCTCTTTTTTCCTGTCCTGGCTTTACCCCGGGTGGTTGGCTTTCTGTCGTTTAACTACGGCAGACTCACCACTTCTGTGCAATGTGAGCTGCCTTCTTTTGATTTTACTTGCCTGCTGACCTCTAGAGGAGAGAAATTCAGATGCAGCAAGTGTGACTTTGCTTTTCTAGCACTAATAAGTTACTGCATCTATTTAGGCCCAGGAGACATTATTTGTTGGATGATTGTAAATTTTTATGTACGTGTCATTCATTTTAATGTTGTCTGGAAAAGGCATCTATTTGTTTCTTTTTTTTAAAAAAAAGAAGAGTTTTCTGAGTTTTCAGCTCCTGTTTTTATACATACTGTATATAGTAATCTAATAAATGCAAAGTTGTTTACTCTAATTTAGAAAACCAAGAGAGGCACCAGAAAGCAAAAACCTTATAAGCTCATAAAACAGGCTGTTGGAAGTTGGCAGGATGTGTAAGTGCTCTTCTACACAAAATAAAAAAATAATAACACGATACAAAGTAAAAATTATATACGTCACACTATGCTCCCATGTCACATCCTGGAAATCTGTTGTTTTGTAAGTACAACCTGCCGTAATCTGGCAATCTGGCTAATATTTGTCATTCTGGCCTAATTATGGTTGGTTGTAAAAATCGTGTTACTGAGTGGCATCGTAAATATTTTATCATCTACATCCCTCTTAAATATTTATGTATTTTGGATGGGGCTTGTGTCTGGGACTGATTCAGACACCCACCACTCATATATTCTGATGCTCTTATGAACTTATAAAAGCTTTACAACCTGTCAATGTCTAGTGTATAATAAAAGGTTTCCTGGCATATCTAGTTGTTAGGAAAAAGTACTTTAGAGCACGCTGAATCACAATAAGGAAGCAGAATGAAATCTTTCATTCAAACTAGGTATTAGTTTTACCTGATTTACCTTTTAATTTCTCAACTTTCCCACATTTATATGAAAGTATATCATTGATTCTGGCCTCACCCTATTTTCTCTGGTCTCCCAGGACCGGGTCTATGTTCAACAAAACAACGTTGAGAATGTGTACAACCTCGGCCTCATCATATTCAGGGACCAGGTCGTGCGCTACGGTTGCATTCGAGACCACCTACGACAGACGTTACTGGACATGATTGCTCGGGAGAGGAAAGGAGAGGTTGTTGACAGGTATGTATGAGTACTACTTCACTGCTTCATTTAAAGGATTACTGTAACTGTGGGCCTGCTTCAGGATGCCCCATAATTTGGTTGAAAAAGAAAATTGGGTAACAAGATGTCTGTCTAAGTCTTGTATTGTACAGTTCGTTTCAACTTTACCCAGAATCAGGTATTAAATGTTTGTAGGTCTTGTTATGTGAGTGTTTTATTTTCTGAAAATAAAACTAAGGTATTTCACTGATCATTTAAATGATTGTAAACATGGTAGCCTTATTTTTTTTTGTATCATTCCTTTTTAAGGGGGGCGATCAGAAACGCCTGCCAGATGTTGATGATTCTCGGCCTGGACGGCAGGTCTGTATATGAGGAGGACTTCGAGGGCCCTTTCTTAGATATGTCTGCAGAATTCTTCCAGGTAAGTCTGTGGTAGGTTCACAGTGTCTCTGTTTTTTGTCACCACTGGAAATCTCTCCTAAGACAACATACAATATTCACTCTTTCAGATGGAGAGCCAAAAGTTCCTAGCAGAAAACAGTGCCAGTGTCTACATCAAGAAGGTAGAGGCCAGAATCAATGAAGAGATCGAGCGAGTCATGCACTGCCTGGACAAGACTACGGAGGAGCCCATTGTCAAAGTGGTGGAAAGAGAGCTCATTTCTAAACACATGAAGACCATTGTAGAGATGGAGAACTCTGGTCTCGTCCATATGCTCAAGAACGGCAAGACAGAAGGTAAAAACTTTGGCTAAAATTTAATTATGATTATAATTTTGAAATAAAATGTTTCTCCATGACTGTTTGTTTGATTCTCATTCCCTTTCCCACCATTCCTCCCACTCAGACCTGGCATGCATGTACAAGCTCTTCAGTCGTGTGCCAAATGGCCTGAAAACGATGTGCGAGTGCATGAGCTCTTACTTGAGGGAGCAAGGCAAAGCTCTGGTGTCAGAGGAGGGAGAGGGGAAGAACCCTGTCGACTATATCCAGGTATGCTTTATTTCTTCAACACTTCGACACTTGGAGAGCTTTAATTGTAAATAATAGAAACATGTGTCATCGTAGATCATATCATCTCTTTTTAATTTCCTCCTCAACAGGGCCTGCTAGACCTTAAGACAAGATTTGATCGTTTCCTCCTCGAGTCCTTCAACAACGACAGACTCTTCAAACAAACCATAGCAGGAGACTTTGAGTATTTCCTTAACCTCAATTCCCGCTCACCAGAATACCTATCGCTCTTTATTGATGACAAGCTCAAGAAGGGCGTCAAAGGGGTAACGTGTTTCAGTGCATTAATATATTTCTACTGTGCAGGAACCTTTGTGTCTTGTACATTGCATCAGTCTTTTTCTCCCTGTCTCTCCAGTTGACAGAACAGGAAGTGGAGTCGATCCTTGACAAGGCCATGGTGTTGTTCAGGTTCATGCAGGAGAAGGATGTGTTTGAACGGTACTACAAGCAGCATCTGGGCCGCAGACTTCTCAGCAACAAGAGCGTCTCAGACGATTCAGAGAAGAACATGATCTCAAAGCTCAAGGTAAAAGAGTGAGAGAGGTTTGGATACAGATGTGTATGCATATCCCTTGAAGCTGTTACTCGTCATTTCTTCTTTCCGTTTCTCTTCCACCGTGTCTAAGTCTCTGTCAGCAGTTTCAGCTGTTGTGTGTTTCTTCCCCACAGACAGAATGTGGCTGTCAGTTTACCTCGAAACTGGAAGGGATGTTCAGAGACATGAGCATCTCCAACACTACAATGGATGAGTTCAGGCAGCACATACAAACCACGTCGGTAAGGCAGTCAGACACGCTGTCAGAGTCAGTATTTGTTCTAAACAAGGCAAATGCTGGACATGATCAAAGCACAACTCACGATCAATGCTTCTATGAAGAGATATAAGTCCCTACTCTTTCAGTCTTCCCCCAGTGATCTTGTATCGTTTGTTTTTATCTTATCTGATTGTGTCAAAATGTTAATTTCTGAAATGATTTGATGCTCTCTTTAAGGCATCTCTAAGTGGTGTGGACCTCACAGTAAGAGTCCTCACTACTGGCTACTGGCCTACACAGTCAGCGACACCTAAATGCACCATCCCCCCTGCTCCCAGACATGCCTTTGAAGTCTTTAGAAGGTAAGGCTCTTAAATTCACTCATGTCCTAATACACAGTTTATGGATGCTTAATGTCGTTCTGTGCGGCTTCTAAAGAACGTGTCTGTGGCTTTTATTGACAGGTTTTACCTCGCTAAGCACAGTGGTAGACAGCTCACGCTGCAGCACCACATGGGCGGGGCAGACCTAAACGCAACTTTCTACGGAACTATTAAAAAGGTAGATGCAAAACGATATTTTAAAAAAACAACGGCTTCCTTGTTTTGTTATTCTTATTTGTAATATTCACCTTCCCTTCTCCTTTATCTGCAGGAGGATGGTTCAGAAGTTGGCGTGGGAGGTGCACAGGTGACAGGCTCTAACACCCGCAAGCACATACTGCAGGTCTCCACCTTTCAGATGACCATCCTCATGCTCTTCAATAACAGAGAAAAGTGCACTTTCGAGGTGGGGACACACTGAAGCTACTTTATCTGGATATCTTAATCTCTTTTTATACAGATTATTTTTGCATCACTGCATGATTTGCATGTATCCCTGAGGCCCCTCCATTCATACAACCTTATCCCTTTTGTCCCCTTCAATAGGAGATTCAGCAGGAGACCGATATTCCTGAAAGGGAGTTAGTGCGAGCGCTGCAGTCTTTGGCCTGCGGGAAGCCGACACAGAGAGTCCTCACCAAGGAGCCAAAGTCCAAGGAGATTGAGAGCGGCCATGTGTTTACCGTCAATGATCAGTTTACTTCCAAACTGCACAGAGTTAAAATACAGACAGGTGAGCACAGTTTGTGTACCACACAGAGAACTAAAGTCTCAACTAATGTCTGGGCCATCGATGTCTGCAACGCCATGTATTTTGATCTGGTTTCATTTCATTGAACTCTCCTTTATCCTAGTATAAAACATTACCTTGAGACATTTTGTATATTTTCTCCTCTGGCCTCATCTTGTTCTCGTGTTCTGCTTTCCTAGTTGCTGCTAAACAAGGCGAATCGGACCCTGAGAGGAAAGAGACGCGGCAGAAAGTGGATGATGACAGGAAACATGAGATTGAGGCAGCCATTGTTCGAATCATGAAGTCAAGGAAGAAGATGCAGCACAATGTCCTGGTAGCAGAGGTAAGGAAACTCACGTTTAGGGATGTGAGTCTTTGTCAATCTCCTAATCTTTTAGATTCAGAATCAATTTTCATTCAATTCTCAATTGAACGAATAAAGTCAAGACAGTGAACAGTTGTAGGGCTTTTGGGGGGTAAAAAACAGTTTTTCCATTTACACATTTTCCGTCTTCTCCACTTCTTAATCCCAAAACATAAATATACTTTACTGTAACTTGTTCTGCACAGAAATTCAATTTAAAAGGCTGTCTTCAATGTTTTGTGTGTCTTTGTGTTTTCAGGTGACTCAGCAGCTCCGGGCACGTTTCCTTCCCAGCCCTGTGGTAATCAAAAAGCGTATAGAAGGACTAATAGAAAGAGAATACTTGGCGAGGACGCCAGAAGATCGTAAAGTGTACACCTACGTTGCGTAGAGGATGGACCGTGGATGAGAGGAGGAACAGACTGGACAAGGAGGATGGGATTTGTTTGTTTTCTTTGGACTGTTGTTACGCATGGACTGGAAGTTTCTTTTAAAGACAAATGCTGGGAACCTGATTCATCATCCCTCGCAAAAAAACAAAACAAAAAAAAACACAGTAAACACACATAAATGGAGAATGAAATGTTGGCACAGAAAAAAAAATCCATCAAGAGTTGTAGATGATTTTAAATCGGGCCCAGTCTTCCTATTCCCTGTGAGTTTTAACATGGATGGATCCAGCTTCAAGCTTTTCACTGTTTTACCCTTGTAGAGATCAAACTTGCAAAGAATCCCTTGGGAAAAATGTGAATGCACCACATTATTTTTTTTGTTTCAATACTGTATAAAAAATGATAAAATTATTAAAAACAGCAAATGTGGATTGTTACAAAACAAATAAAAATAATGAGTATTGATGCTCTGTAGTTTTTCACAGAAATGCTTTGCTCATCTTCTACGTTTGACTCTGACTTCACTGTGATTCTTTTAAATGTCCGTCAGTCTGGAAACATCTTTTCTATCCAGGTGCTGAGTCCAGAAGCTTGACTGTAATGGACCAGAAGTTTAATATCTTGAGGCCAAATAGGGTCTTTGGTATTTGAACAGGAGCTGATGATTTCTCACAGTATACCCATTAGACTGGACTTTTCATTCTCCGTTATTATCACCACAGCTTCAGAGGTGTCGGCAGAAAGTGGAGTGTATTAACTGCCCAGCTGAGATGTCAGCACTGCAGACTACTGTGCAGACTACTGTGCAAACACTCATGTGTTAGCATCCAATGAAAAACCTAAATCACATCCCAGTATAACCCAGTTTTATCATCTAGACAGCAAAAGCACTTTTTACATGCATCCAGTAACTGCTAATGAGTATTCAATCCAAATTGATAAGTTGGCTTTAAACTAACAATTCATCACATTTTCAGTGTAGAGAAGGTCCAGCTGAGAAGTGCTGACGTCACAGATAAATCAGGTGACGCTGAGATGTGCCCTGTCCTGAAAACAGTGTTGTAAAAAGTACGAGTGAGCTGAAGATGAAAAAAGAAAGAAAAAAAGTTTAGACATCTTGGTCAAATATAACTGAGTAAAAGTTAAAGACATCTGTTATACTTACGTGTGACTCTATACTGTTTACCATGGTTCCCTCTGAAATATAATCCAGTGACTGAATAAAGGAGCAGAACATGGAAAGACTCAGGTAGAGTACAAGTTCCTTGAAATTGTACTTGTGTACAGAACCTGAGCAAAGTCACATTCAGTCACTGCTGCAAATACTTTAAAATCAATGGGCAGAATGAGAAGGTATATCAGAAAAGACTAAACAAATCAAATAAAGAGACTTTCATTCTTGTAATTGTTGCTTTAATGGGTGAATGGCATGCTGTGTGACATTTACGTCACAGTTCAGACAAACTGAGGTCTGGACGGTCCGTTGAGCTCTCCGTCAGGCTGCGGCTGAACGACCCTGAACGCCAGAGTCTCCAGCTGACTCATGAAACTCTGAACCTCCTCTGCAGAGCTGTAGGTCCAGGCCAGAGGCAGGTGGGCCGCAACAGGCCTGCGATCTGCAACACAAACAGTCTGTCAGAACAAGTGATGCCAGCTGGTGGTGATGATGTCTGAATTCTCCCCAGAGGATGGAAGGGGAATGGACGAGCGGCTCTGTATGTGCAGTGGGAGAACCTGTCAGACTCGATGCCGCTCACCTTGAAAGAACTGCCCGCTGCGAGTTCTGGCAGCGGCTCGAGACAAGGCCAACCACACGACGGTGTCGGCCCCTTGCTCCACACTGCGCAGCCTCTCGCCCATCATGTGGTGGAACTGAGGCATTGACTTAGAAACAGCTAGAAATGTGTAAAACAAAACAAATAAATCTTATCTGATCTGCAGGTTCAGTATGAAAATGCACCTTTTTAAGTAGTGTTTGCTTGATAGCTTACACTAGTACATAGTAATGAAAATGTCTTATTAATCTAACAAAAAAATGAAAATGTGGCAAGATTAAAAAAGTGTAAATACTTCATCCTCTTGTGTCGTGGCTCAAAATTGCAGCTATTAGATAAAAAATATTAATGCTGTGAGGGCAGATGTTTAAATTAGGGTTCATGGTCACACTTTTTGTTTGTTTTAGGCTTGAATTTGGATGACAACAACAACCAGAAAGAACATTTAAGTAATCTAATATGGTTTACTGTTTTTGAAAGCGTATGAGTGACATATTTTATAATTGTTCAGAGAGAGAGAGAGAGAGAGAGAGAGAGAGAGAGAGAGAGAGAGAGAGAGAGAGAGAAGGAGTAGCTGTAGACTCATCAGATTACTCCCTGCCATAGTTAGTGTCAGCTTGATTTTACTTTGGTTGCCTTTCATGGGATTTTCAAGCGTTTCAAACTTTTAACCTTTGCTATAGCACCACCATCTGGAGAGCCACGGCTTAATCTGACTTGTGAGTGTGTGTGTAGTATGTGTGAGGTTGTCTTCTCATTCAAAAATAAGAAATAAACAAAGAGAAAAAGAAAAACACCAGCAGCTCCTCAAGTGTTCAGGCCCTTTGGGGGAGTGTGTACCTGGTGTGTCCACCCAGCCTGGATGCATCACAGAGAAGTGGATGATTGGGTTTGCTTTGGCCCACTGTTCTGTTAGCACCACCTGCTGCCTCTGAGGAGAAACAACACACTGTTACCTCTACTACAGCATTATTCACTGCTGATGCACACTATTTTGTCTTTTTCACAACGGTAACTTAACATAATCAAACAGGCAAGGATTTAAAATATTGTTATCCACAAAAGGCGGGTCCCTGCAAAAAAAACATTTTGAAACCACTGGCTAGTTTCACCTTTACAGAAATGAGAGCCAGAGGAGCATTAATGACATTTGACCAACTTTACAAGAACAATTACCGTTCTTTGTCCCGACTTTGTTGAATAAATTCAGCCTGTAATCTTCAAACATTACAAATATTTGGATGACAGAACAAAACTTTGAGATACTATTAAGAAATGTCAATATACCCAAGTGTACTGATGTCCTCTTGTCCCAAAGCAGTTCACACAGTAAGGTCTTTGGTTTTGGATTAATAACTCTTGATGGGTTTAGAATTCAAATGAACCCTTTTGGCAGTATAACAAGCTCATTAAGACTTTTATTTTAATATATAGAACTAATTTCTACCCAATATGTCACTTGGTTGTCACCCTTTATTACCTGATTTATATTTTGCATTAATAATCTAATTCTAAAGCTATCAAATAAATGTAGTGGAGTAGAAAGTATATAAGTAAGTACAATATTTGTCTCTGAATGTTGTGAAGTACATGTACTTCCTGTCCTGGAGTGGTACCTTGTTCTGGGCGTAGACCATGACACCATCGAAGTAGCCCTTCTCTGACTGCAAGTCATCCACTCTGAGTTTCTGGACCAGCATGCCTCCTGAGGACACAGTGATCTAACAGTCAGGAGAAAAGAGGCACAGTGTGCTCAGACCACAGACACCACAGCCTGGACAAAAGTGGCTTTATGCCGTCCACATGATGCAGATGAGCACTGTGTGTGTGTGTGTCTTTGTGTATGTCTTTGTGTGTGTGTGTGTGATCATACCACCCTGGGATCCCGGCTCTTCTGCAGAAGTGGTAAGAGAGTCTGGGTGAGGATGTACACTCCTGAAGAGAAGGAGTTGAATGTGTTATCTGAGCAGCGGCAGCGGCGTGGCACAGTTAGACCAGCAGAACGAGATCTCACCCATCGTGTTGGTGGCGAAGTTCTTCTCCAGCCCGTCGGCGTTCAGCTCTCTCTTGTGCACCATACACCCGGCGTTGTTTATCTGTCAGGAAAAAAACAAAACTGAGAAAGTCAGACCGAACAGCTGAGGCGTGGTGGAGATTACAGGAGTCGGGGTGATACCCACCAACACGTTCAGGGATGGATACTGCTTCTTGAAGGCCTCTGCAAACTCCCACACCTTGCGTGTCTCTGACAAGTCCACAATATGGACGTGAACCTCCTAGAAATAAAAAAAAACAACAAAAAAAAACAGCTGCGGATCACTTTCTCTCACCAATCATGAGATTTGTATCACCTCGTATTCCCCCAGCACTCACTGTATTCCCAGACTGATTGATGATGTCCTCTCTGGCCTCCTCTGCTTTATCTTTGTTCCTGCACACCATGTGGACAGTCCCACCTGGAAACAAAAGCACGAAGCTTTAATTTTCTAATTAGTGTGAGGTGTGTGACTCCTCTCAGGGAATTAATACCTTTCTTGGCTATAGTCATGGCTGTGGCTCTGCCGATTCCACTGTTGGCTCCGGTGATCATAAAAGACCTCCCCACGACGGACACGCTCAGGTCCTGAGGCTCAAAGTCTTCAGATGCCGCCTCATATCCTTTCCTAAAGGCAAGAAGGAAACCAAACCACTAAATAGGGCACGGAAATATCAGCAGAACATCAATATCGGCTGATGTTCGCCTTGTTTACATGATGACATGACATTTCCTGACCTGTTAAATAAATAGTTACCTCTTCTTCCCACGGATGCCTATATAAAAGGTGCACTATGTAGTCTGGGATAAGAAATTCAAACTCAGAAAAGCAGCTTCTACAGTATTAATAAGGTAATATTACCATCTCAGAAATAGTTACTTGATTAATGTTTTTCCATAACTGAATAAACAAGCTGTGGATAGAAGGAAATGAGTTTGAAGCTTGAAAGGTGGGAACTTAGAAGATTCCTGCAAATATAACCAAAGTGAACAAAATGTGATGTTCTTTAAAAACAGTTTATTCAGTCGTAAAAAACAATTCACGGAGATTTTTCTCATCAGATTAGATTTTCCAACCCAAAAACTTAATTGTGCTCCTTTAAAACTAGATAAGATCCAAGTTGTGCTCTTTTAAAGACAGTGTAATGACACGCTGAAAGACTTTAAATTCTTATAATAGGTTAGGGACCAAAATTAACAATAATAAAAAGTACATCGGCAACAAACTCTTTTTTCCACATCCGTATCTTAGTACCAGTGTTTGATTCAGATTGACACCTGATTTCTTTTTAGTTTAAGGATTTAAGTTAAGCTTCATATTCATTCTGATTAATATCTACCTGGGATCTTCCTCTTTGTAAGTGATCGTTCGGTTCAATTTATAAAAAGAAAAACATGTTTGGTGAAATCTCAAGTAAAAGTGAAACACCAAAGTGCGGTTCACATGTTGTACAACCATGTCAAGCCCTCATCACTTCAAAAGTTAATTGTTAAGCATATATGAATTGTATCCTTACAGCGCTACCTATACGAATAGTACTTGAGTAAAAGTCTGCTGCTGAGATGATGACGACTGTTGATTTTTTAATTTTTTATTTTACTTCTAAAACACAAGAGTGACAATCTGCAATATCTCCACATTTTAGCTCCAGTGGAGAGTCAGTGATGCAAAGTCATCCTCGAGACACATCAGCCGTCAATGGAACTATTGTCACTGTAAATAGAGGCCAGTTTGTGTGGTGATGTGTGCCATACAGTGATCAGACCTTTGATATCCCCCTGTTTACCAGCCTGTGGGCTAAAATACATGATACTAAATACATCTTACAGATCACAGATCCTGCATTTAGACAGATAGTGTTGTGAGGCCACATACACGGTGGTTTAAACAGAGAAAGCAGCACCTGGTAGAAGTTTCTTCACACCTGTAGATAAGCTCCAAAGGTAGGACTCAGTGTGGTGATGACTGACCTTGTGTAGTTGTGGATCCCATTCAAAAACCAGACAGCGTTTCTGTACAGAGACATCTGGAGGGAGAAACGATCTCAAACAGGAGTGCAGCAGCAGCTTCTCAATAGTCCCTGTCCTGTCCAGCACTGTGACGGACCAGGATCACATGAAGCAGACAGACAGGGAGGGAGACAGGGAGGGAGGCAGGGAGACAGGGAGGGAGGGGAGCACTTGCTGCTCTCTGCCGACGCTGCCTGGGATCGACACTTCAGCAGTCAAGTGACATCTAGTTAAACTTTTATCAGCTCATTCATTGAAACGCTTCGTGCTCGTCACGTGGTCGGTCCTCACAGGTCCGCAACACCGCAACACAAACATGGAACAGCCAATCCAGATGCTGGGGAGGTTTGGTGACGCGTCCAGCAGGCACCGCTCCCCGCCGGCGGCCAGGAGAGAGAGAGAGAGAGAGGGGGGCGGAGTTAACCAACTTTCTACACTCGACTGTGGTGGACGACGGACAGATAATGCGTTCAGCTGGACCGGTTGACCCTTTGTGAGGGTTAAACGTCCCCTTCTTCTTCTTCTTCTTCTTTTTTTAAAAAAATCTTTGGATGCGTTCAGAGCTGCCGGGTCAAAAATGGTGAGTGTTTTGTTTTCTGCGCATGCCTGTAAGGTGCTGTTCACCTGTCGCACCTGATGTTCGCTGACAGCCAGGTAGGCTAAAGCTAGAAGCTACACCTCCGCACCACTTCCTTATACCTCGAGGCCGGTTTTCTTCCTGCCAGGACGGCCGGACAGGAGCTGAGTTTGGTTTCTATCGTGAGTTTTTACTGTTTTTCGGTGTTTAATAAGCGACAGTCGGAAGTGAGGTGTGCGTTTCCTTTTCCCCCTCCATCAGAACAGGTTTCGTCACATTGTGTCGAGCCCTGCCCTGCTGTCCACAATGATTTGCCTGTGGGCTGATAGATACAATGGATACACACCTGGAAAAACCAGTATAGGAAAAGCCTGTAAGCCTGTTGTTTCCTGCTTTCCTTAACCTGTCCACAAAAACAGGTATGTCCTCATCTTCCTCAGTCCAGCTGAACTCTGTCATTTTCCTGAAAATGGCTCCAGAATTTGAGAAAATTTGTATTTCCGCACTGTGCAACAATGTCCCCATGCTGAATGTGTTGTGTTTGTCCAACAATTCAGTTAATTTAAATGTCATGTATGGTGAGACATTAAAGGTGCATTATGTAAGAATTACATTAGACTGCAACACTAAAAAATGAACTGAAAATATCAACAGAATGTGATGGAAAAAATGTTTTTGACAATATCTGCTATAGTTGGCATACTCACCAGCGAGCTTGCAGTTTAAACCTTTTAGCTGTATGGCTAACTAAGCTAACTAGCCAACAGCAGCTACAGTTAGCGGGAGTTACAGCCTTTTAGTTACTCTTATGATATAATTATGACCTGCTATGGCAACATTTAGGTTTAATATTGCACATGGACCCTCTATAAAATTAATTAGATATAAAATACGATGCCCAAATTTGTGATTGTGACTGAGTCTTACGTATTGCAGTTCATCCAGCAATGAAAACTCATTATCTCACCCTTGCGCTGATGGAAAGTTGGGGGAAGTTTCATCGTCCACAAAACATTTCTGGAGCTTCACAGCTGAATGGTGTTGCAGCGTTCTCCTAAACAACTGAGGTAGATGGGGACTTGTTTTAAAAACATACAGTGTTTTGAAAAACCATTATTTACACTCGTGACACGCGATCAAGCTTGTGCATCCACGTCAGATGGGCCGTGTGCTTAAGTTTTTAGCTTAGCCTAGCTTTCCTAAACGTCTTAAAACAAGTCGGTTACTTCAGTTGTTTTAAAAGGATGCTGCAGAGTTTCTATTGCTGCAAAGCTCCAGAAATGTTCTGTAGACTTTCAACATTATCAGCATCATTTTCTTTCTTTTAAAGAAAAAAAAATGTGTGTATGTAATTGTGCAGTAACAAATATGGTGATGACACTCCAAAAGAAGAATAGTGTGTGTGTGTGTGTGTGTGTGTGTGTGTGTGTGTGTATAGGAAGAAATCAAACCAAACAAAATTACTCAAATGAAAAGAAAGCAAACAAAGAACAAACAAACCCCAAACACATGAAAACTAAAACATAAAGACCACTAACACCCACCCATCTGCTGTCATTTGATCCAATAAGAGGTATTCTGCCAACGAATGAAGCCACTGAGGAATTGGTATTTTGCATCTAGATTTCCTGTTGAGCAATAATGTCTTTTTTTGCGATGGTGAGGGTGATAAGTAAATGAGTGTTCATCTTTCGGTTAACTTATCCTTTAAATCTAAAGAACCACAAAGCCACCATGGCTGCATCCTCGCTACAACTGAGAAATATTTTGTGTAAGATGCTCTTCACACTTCCTTGTAATTAACTCTGACTTATTCGCTGTTTGTGGGACACTTGAGTGGGTTTGAACAGTGATTTTTTATTTATTAATTTTTTTAACTTCTGCACTGGTGGGTCTGTGAAGGGGATTTACCAGTTTTCTACATGTATCAGCCAAAGTTTAGACACAAAAAACAACGTTAATATAGATAAGAACTTCACAAGCAGACAGATATGTAACTTTTAAATCAACAATGGGAGGAAGACTTAAAGGAAACAGCGTGTCAGTGCAGTTAATGTAATTCATTTCACATTTTGATGTGCAGCCAAATCAATTTCCAATGTGAGGAAACATCCAAAAGCTGACTGTCTTGACGATCGGAAAAGCGAACTGCAAACAACCTCTTCCTCAGTCGTGTGTTGACCTTCGTTTCTTCCTGTTGAACGCTTTTTTTCCCCGTCTTTGTTGATGTCGCTGAGTTACTCTTTAAGGAGCCGTGGCAACAGCTATCAACTGGTTTGACCCTTAGAGGGTAGTTAATAATGTCCTCTGCACTGAGTGTGTGTGTGTGGACGTGTGTGATTTTGTGTTCATACGAGTCACCCCCGTCAGTCGGTGCTTGGATCACGATCGTCACACCGACCTGTTGGCGTGTCTGTGTGTTGCTAGATGCGCTTCCTGCTGCTCTTCAGTCGCCAGGGGAAGCTGCGTCTTCAGAAGTGGTTCACGCCCATGGCAGAGCGCGAGAAGAAGAAGATCATCAGGGACATGACCTCCATGGTGTTGGCACGGCAACCGCGTTCCTGCAACTTCCTGCACTGGAAAGACCTGAAGATTATTTACAAGAGGTGGGAGCTGCCCCCACAATATTTACGCAACCAGCTCAGATTACTCTCTCTGCTTGTTAATCAGCAGGAGCCCCCGTATCTTCCAACCACTGTTTATATGACTTATAACTCCTCTGTTTATTTCTGTCATCTGAAAGTCATCACTGTGTTTTTACATTTTTTTTTTTCTCAGGTATGCCAGCTTGTATTTCTGCTTGGCCATAGAGGACCAGGAGAACGAGCTGTTAGCCCTGGAGGTTATTCATCGCTACGTGGAGCTGCTGGACAAATACTTTGGCAATGTACTTCACTGTGTTTCACCCTCTTTTATCCACTGTGCAATAGGGATGCATGATAGTATTGGCATGTCATTGGTATCAGCCAGAAAAATGGTATAAAATGAAACAATGGCATCTTTTAATGGAGCAATTTGTACGATATGACCGTAAAATGATAGATGTACTAACATTATCTACAGGGTGTGAAGAAACAAGTGTTGACATTATGTGGAAGACATCTACAGTATGTCCACTGACAGAGATGTCTACTGAAGTTAATGTACTACTACTTATACCGGCACGACAGTCAAGTAGCCCCTGTAGTTTCAACCAGCAGATAAATGCCAGCTGTTAACGCCTTCTGAATTCATGTTTCTCTCTTTTACTGAACTAAGACGGGCTTAACTGCCTCGTTAACTCATCGTAAAACACACGTCATTAAAACCGAGCCATCACTCTTCTTAAGAGTCGGCATAAAAATATGTTAATTCCACAGCAAGAGCTACTGTCTTGTATCGATATACAGGATATTGAAAATCCAATATCGTGCATCCCTAGAATGCAGCTGTAGCTTCAAGTGTAGCTGGTTGAAGATTTAATTAAGAGCATATTTGCTGTTTTTTTTCTAAATTTTATTGGAATAACTACAATGATCATGCCTCCTCTCAGGTGTGTGAGCTGGACATAATCTTTAACTTTGAGAAGGCCTATTTTATCCTGGACGAGTTTCTAATGGGAGGCGAAATACAAGAAACGTCCAAACAGATAGTGAATCGCTGCATCGAATCGTCCGACATGTTACAGGAGGTGAGAGGCGCCCAGCACACACACACACACACATACACACACTCTCTCGTAAACAACACAACACCAGGCCTGGCTTGCATCTGTGGTGTGAACATGTGACGTGTGTTGCATGGCTCGACGTAATGAAACAATCGGTGACATGTTTTGGACGTAGATTGGAGTTGATTATGTCTCTTTTTTCAGCTGTGGGGTTCTCAGAAAGGTTCTGAAATTGTTTTGGGTTTTTGTTTTTTTAAAGTTTTACTAAACAACAACAATGATCATGAATGCTACTCGAGCTCCAGTGTGGGAACGTGTCTCAGTTCATGGGAACTAGTGTCATAATGAGTTCAATTAACAGCGGTGCTGCTGAGTCCCCTGCTGTGTCTTTCGTCTTTTCCTGTAGTCGATAGGCTTGTGGATGTAGCTGCTGCTCCCTTTTGTTTTATAGATTTGTGTTGTGCTTCTGTTTTTCCTCACCCCTCTGTGTGTGTGTGTGTGTGTTTGTGTGAGTATCTCTCTCTCTCTCTCTGCCAGTGTTGCGGCGAGCGAGAGACAGATTTTCCCCCCTTGAAACGTGGCGTTGTAGGTTTTAGTGTTTGGCTGACGCTTCCCCGCTCTTCCCTGTAGGGTCATGGCTCTGTGTGGTACAGCAGTTTAACTGGGTGTGTTGTTCTTGTGCTTCTGAGTAAGGGCTGACTAACACATCTAATCTAGAGTTGGATTGTGTGCAGTGTAGCCTCCCATTCATTTTGACCATTATCGCTTCAGGATGACAACAGAGATTGGTTTGAGGTGGAGCTGTTTGGATGACCTTGAATATGGACAGAAAGGTTAGATGTTGTGCTTGTGTTAGTTACCTTCCTTGTGTTGGTGTGCTCAGCATTCATTAGGTGATGCGTAGTTGTGTGCCTGTGAATATTAATTGTATTTTTGATGTATTCTCTACGAGGCTTAAGACATGATGTTTGCTCTTCTCTGCCTTTTTTTTTTCCAGACCATGGAGGAGTACATGAGCAAACCTGCATTTTAACCTGTGAGGTGGGAAAAGGGACAACTGGGAACCAAATATGTACTGTTAATGAGTCAAAAATGGGACTTGAGCTCGGCATAAAGAAGGTCTGCTCGCCTTCTCCCTGAAACGTTGCTGCAGTGTAACTTAATTTGAAAGTAAGCCTGATATTTGTAAATAGTCATGTGTTGAACTGAAAGAGACGGAGGGTTGTTTTTACATGAATTGCTGTGATTTTTTTTTTTTTTTTTTTTTTTTTTAAATGAAGTAGAGATCAATGATCAGGGGAAACTAAATCATATCATTGAAGTGATTTATTTTAGATTTATAAATTTGTTGCATTTATATTTAAATCATGGAAGTGAATGGTTTCATTCTGACAACACATCAGACTGATTTGGGGGGAAATTGTGCGACTCCAGTCAATATTTCAAACAAACTTCGGTCTCAAAAGCAAAGAGGTGACGTTCTTTACTCAAGTAGAAGTACAAATACTTGTATAAAAAGCAGAAGTACTGATCTAGCTCCTTTTTATGCAAGTAAATTTAAGAAATAACAGCTCTGAAATGTACCCGGAGAATGAAAGTTACGTCCCTTTTGAAGGACATTTTACCAGCCATTTCTGTGGCGAGCTAACTGAACCTCACATCATCAAGTCGCTGTCTTTTGTCAGTAGACGCCTTTTCTCCCGATGCCAGTCTACCTGTCTGTCAGTTTTTCCCATCTTGTTACGTCTCTACATAATTTCTTGCTGCATCTGTGTGATCAGTCCTGTGATCTTTGGAAGGCGGCGTGCAGTGATGCAAAATAAAGATAATTAATAATTCCCCTCAAATTTGTTAAAACTAAAGTAACAAGCCTGTTTTTGAAAATGTACGGAGTAAAAAGAATATTTGACCTACGTGGCCGAACAAAGTATTTGTACTTCGTTACTTCCCACCTCTGCAAAAACATATCTATAATTGATGCCCTTCAGATGTTTTATAATGTCAAAAGAGACTGATTACGACTAATTTCTTACTGTTATGAATCTGTGTAACCTTTCACACGTGTGCCTTTTTAAAATAAGCAGTCTGTAGTGTGGGTGTGAGTGTAACTGACTTTTATAATGTGTAATTTGTGATGTTTGAGCTTATGATTAAAAAAAATATATGTATTTTGATAAACAGTTTTCCTTCGAGTAATCATTCTAATGACTTGTCGACACATTTGAAACCCACCAAACCTCATTGAACTTTTGTTCATTTTAACACGACGAGTGAGATCAGCTGCTCGCTTCTGGTTGTAAACTGGCTGTAGGTGTACAGTGTGATTCATTTGATTTGTTTGGTGTGTGTGTGTTTTTTATTTTTTTTTTTAATAAGGCAACACAACTCAGCAAGAAGAAAAATAATACAGCTGATGCTTTATTCATCTGTGATTCATCACACGTTATTGAACATGTACAAAATGGTTTAAAAATGAGCATACATAGCACAACCACTGGTAGGCCAACAATACAGAGCTTCGCAGTATGAAAGGGTCGGAAGGCAGGCGACGGTCTGATATATTTAGACTCGGAAATAATTCTCCGTAATAATAACAATAATCATAATAACATTAAATCCACTTACCCTGAATATATCAAGAGTCACAACAAAACTCGTTCTCAGCCCAGCACACTGCCTGACTTTATACTGTGGTACGCTTGTGTTTTTAGAGGCCCAGGCAGCATTATAGTTTATAATTCACATACATATTCACATGTGTAATTGAGTAGTCTGACATAGATGGAAAGAAAAACAACAAGCATTTATACCATTACTCAGTTGCTTATAGTTGAAAATAAAGGCCTGTTTTTTTTTCCTGCAGTTTTTTTTTGTACAAACACCATCCATGTAAACAAACCTGTCACAGAAACTTCAACTCTGATCTCACCTTTGTTCTCGTCTCCTATCTCCTATGTGTTTAATTGGCAATTTGAGAGTGAGAAAGTGTTTTGAGGATGCCTCTCTTAATATTTTTTTTTCTTCTCTCGCCTGTGCAACCTTTTGAAATCTCCTACGATGACTCTACAGTAATAATTCTATAATGTTCTTGCAGCAAGTAGGGACTATTTCTTTGAAAAAAAAATGTATCTTTAGGGTGATATCTGTAGGCTAATGCCAGCTATAGTTCATATAATAGAAATTTTTGTAAACTAGATCACGTCCACCAAACTTTTATTTATTTTTTTTCGAGACAGTATAAATACTATATTCATGACTTCGTGCGTCTTTTTGCGCGGCGCCAGGCTACATCCCGGCCGCCGCCTTTTCACGGTGCTCCTTCTCCTCGTCCTCCTCCGCGGTCTGTGGGGCCGAGGTCTTGGCCGTGATCTCCTCCTTCCCCTGCACCTCCGTGGGCTGGACTCTCTCCTCGGTGGCCACCTCGGTCTCCCTCTTGGCCACTGGCCTCTTTTCAGTGTCCGCCTGGCCCAGGTAGTCCTTCAGGGCGCGCTCGTACAGCTCGTAGGGGAACTGCCCCTTCAGCTGCGCCTGGGTGTCCCGCTTGGTGATGGTGTTGGGGTACTCTGTGAGGATTTTGGCCGCCAGGTAGGTGGTCACCTCGTCCTCCACGTCGCCGCCGTCGTCGTCTTCGTCGTCGTCAGCAGCGGCAGCACCGTCGGACTGACGTTTCAGGGGCATTTTGTTGAGCTCGGATAAAAAGAGGTTCTCCCTGCGCCCGGAGGGAGGAGGGATTTTAATGGGACCTGAACTCACAGCGGGGTTGGACGCGGATGGGACTCTGTCCGAGGACGGGGAGGTCTTCATGGGTCTCTGCAGGATAGGGTACTCGTTACTGATAGTCTCCACGCCGATGATGTCCAAAAAGTCCTCTCTGTCCATGTCTTCAGGGGCGGGCTTGCTCTTCACCGGCAGTCTGCGGCTGAAGTACCTGATCTTGGGCGCCTGGCCGGTCGTGTAGCGAGCGGAGCCGTGGGGGTCGCGGTGGAGCTTCCTGAGCTCCTCCGTGAGCAGCATGTCGATAAGGTCCTGCGGGGGGACGTGGAGCTTCAGGGAGAGCTCCAGCAACTCCTTCACCGTCCGGGGGTCCAGGATGGAGGGGCGGATCAGTCTCTTCCTCTGCTCTCCGGTCTTGTCCCTCTTCTGCGTCTGGTCGCTCATCTCCAGCACCTTCAACAGGTAGTAATCGACCAGCTTGGTGTCGTCGTCGGCGTCCTCTTGGTTCTGGTTCGCCCTGCGCTGCATCTCCTCCCTCTCCGCCTCCTCCTGCTCGCCCAGCGCCCTCTCCATTTCTTCGTGGCTGCCGTTCACCATCTCCTCCGTCTCCTCCCTCTCCTCCACGGGGACCCACTCCTCCCCTCCGGCGACATCCTCGTAGGCCTGGTTCCTCAGGCCGCCGTCCTCCTCCTCCTCGTCGTCCCCGAACACGTCTCTCTTCTGGCCGCCGAGGGTGGGCATCCTTCCGAGCTCTTCGAAGATGGAGCGCAAGTTGGCGAGGCTCTGGGGGGTGTACTGCTCGTCCAGGTCCTCCGTGGCCCGCTTGGAAGCGTCCGTGTTCTCCTCGTCCTCGAACATCAGCGGGTATTTCTTGTGTGGTCTGGGGAAGTTACCGTAGTCTGACGGTGCGCTCTCGGGGACTTCGGTGTCTTTGGTGCGGTGCCTGTGCGTGCGGCGGTCGTTCCTGGACGCGGACGCGGGGACGAGCTTCGCCTCCCTCCCAGCCTGATCCTGGAGCGACTTGAGCAGGGCTTTCATCAGCTGCTCAGCGGTAATGTCCTGCCTCTGGGCGCCGGGGGCGGGCTGACGGTCCCCGGGAGCCTCGTCCTGCTGCGAGGCGAGCTGGAGCAGGACCCTGAACTTGTCCACCTCGTCGTAATCCACCGGTTCGGGTCGGCCCCCGTTCCGCTGCTTCAGGTTCTCAATGTACTCCAGGGCTTTGATCATGTCGGAGCTGGGCGGGTAGGCGGCCGGCTGCCCCTCACTCTCCCCGCCCCGGAGCCTGTAGTGGCGGGGGAGAGACGCAGCCTGCACGGCGCATCCATGGAGGAGGAAGGCGAGCAGGACCACGGCTCCCCCCGCGGGCAACTTGTGGTGGAAATGCAGCATTATAGGCTATTTATTACCTGCAAATGAACAGAGGATAAACACGTAAGGGAAGCAAAATAACACCAGAATCGAGGACTTCTTTGATTCCGGTCTAAAAAACAAAAAAACAAAAACGTGCTCTGGTGCGTCGAGGAAAAAAGCGTGAGCCAGTGTTGTTTTGATGTGGGGGTTCGTCTGCCTATCTGGGAATTACTCTCCGCAAATTGAATGATCGGATGCTGTGCGTGAGGGAGACGCATTCACATCAGCGGATGAGTCACTCCCCGCGTTGTTATGGGCAACCTCAACATCCCATTTCCTCTGAATAACACAAACCTCCGTCATAAACACACGCAAAAAACACCTCTCTTTTCTCTTTAATTCACCAAATTACTATTTCACAACGGTTCGTGGTTTATTTCCGGATTATTAAGGACATTATTTTATCTTATGCATAACCATCATTTCAACATGTATCTGCGGAAAGCGAGTGGAATAATAATAATAAAAAAAGATCAAACAGACTGAATCGAATCTAAGACATCTGAATATCAATCCGACCCACAAATAATTAATAACTTGTGCAAAAGAAATCAGCAAATCCTACCTTTGGCAATAAAGCTCAGACAGCAGTGAAGGTGTATGGCATCTCCTCAGGAGCGGTGCTGTTCTCTTCTGTTTTCAGCACTGGGACAGCTCCCCTCGTTATATGAGGCAACACCTGACCACCGCGTCATCACACAACACACGCAATAGAAGGTCCTGAAAAAAAAAAAAGAAAAATCCATATAAATGATTCAGGTTTATCATATGGCATGGCAAAAGAAAAGCTGGCTGTATGTTTTAAAAATAGCTGCTCTGAGCTGTCTGTTGCGCAAAGATCTGAAAGTCTGGATGGAAGACGGCGTGTGTTTGTGCTGAGATTCAACCATTTAATCTGCTCAGCTTATATATTTATATATGTTTTTATAATAAATTGGTATAAGAAATATTCAAATGTTCCTTTTAAAAATGAAGGCAACAAATTGAGCCAAAACGTGACGCGTTTTTTTAAATTTTATTTCATACTGACTTTTGTGCGTCTTTGGGCGTTAAAAAAAAAAGGATGCGCAGTTTAACCATCACCGCTGCTGATCCTCGTGGTGGAGGAAGAGTTAAAACCCTCCAGCGATGACTCACAGGCTAAAACCACCGCGGAGTTGTTGTCGCAGTTCAGCAGCTCTCTCTCTCTCTCCCCTCTTTCTCCCTCTCTCTCTCTCTCCCTGTCTCCCCCCCACCCTGCCCTGACAGTGACGGTGATGAACACCCTCCTGTCGGCTGGGGGCCAAGGCTCCCGCGTTCACGCAGGTCGGCGATATGAAGGTGCCACAACAGGGCACCTGCCGATGAAAAGGTCAGAGATGGGTGGTGACAAAGTTTATGTTGAGATCAGAAGCCTCGCAACGACTCTTCAGTCACTCCATCCAGTGGAACATCAGGCATATCATCATCATCATCATCATCATCATCATCATCATCTTATCCTCTTCCTCATCTTTGAACTTTTACATAAAGAACAAATTGCATCTCACAAAGGCACTGACTCCCTCACATTCAGCCATTGTATTAATTAAATTGTTCTTCGTGAAGGTCAAAGTCCTTAGTCACCTTATTTGATTGGATAGACCTTTTCCTTTTAAATGTTTCTTTTCCAAGAGCATTGAAATCAGCTCAGTCCGCCAGGATGAAATGTTGGCAGTTCATGTGTCTGCAAACTGATAACAAACTGACAAGTCACGTTTTTTGCTACATGTTTTTGACCTGACTTTCTCATCAGGAGTTGGAGGGGATGGGGGTGGAGTTACAGACGAGAAGGGCGGCCAAGTCAGTGACCGAAGTTCGAGACATGGATGCAGGAAGTAGGGTTGCTGAGGGGGCTGCAGCACCCACCAAAACCAGGCTTTAACATAAGCCGAATTTACAACAACGCCCAGGGACTTAAGAATTTGTCAGAAACAGCGCTTCACAAAGTGCATAATCTACTTTTATATTCATCTATTCACAAAATCGAGCGATTTTATAAGGGAGTCTGGTGAAATTCTCTCCCTCTTTGTCTCCTTTGCATTGTTTTGACCTGTATTATGTCAGTGTTCAAGTTTGTCGTCTGCTTTAGTGCAAAACATTTTTAACAACAAAACTGCTGTTGTTGTTAATAACAATAAGATACATGTTATCCTGACCATTTAAAATGAACATTTTAAGGGGAGCCGGGACTATTTCCAGCCTTGTTTGTGGCATGATTAACGTGGCCAAACAAATTCACAATATCGCTATTATCGCGATATATCGATAGATATTTGCAACAAATGCAAGCAGTCAAATCTATCTTTAACTTACTTACTTTACAGTGTGTTTTTGCAACTAAATTACGCTCAAAATACTGTCGTGGGGTTGTGGAAAGAGTCTGTAAATGTAAAAGAGATAACAAAAACCATGCACATGGCTGAACATCTGGATTATTCAGACGACATTATCGTGTTTTTTCATCCAAACAATATCAATACCTAATTCTTTAACATCATGTCCATCATCAATATTGTAATAATGCATCATATATATCATACTGATGAATTATTGCTCTGAGTTTTATATTATTCATTATTGGCCTATAATACATTTATAGCAATTAAATAGAGCTGATGAGAGGAAGACAAATTGCCTTTATTGATTTAACAATGTAAAAGTATGTGTTTTAGTGAAGTGAGTCAACTACAGTTTGTTTCAGAATACAAAAATGCAAAATTATCAGTTATTTTATATATGAGAAGCAGTCTCAGTCTAAGTCTCGGTTATCGTATTGGCGGAAAAAAACCCCAAAACATTATGCATCCTTACCCTAATAGAAAATTTATATTTTTTGTGGGAATTCAAGACCTTTTCAGCCATGTTTGCCAACCAAAACAGCGATTGTGATCTTTTTTTCCCCTGAAACTAACCAAGTTGTTTTCTGTACATGATATGCAAGAAATGTACATTGCCACCGTTTCTCCTGGAGACAGGGTTATAAAACAGCTTGTGTTTTAGATACAGCCTCAGTACGTGGACCCGTATGCTCAGCTGGTCCTTTAATGTTGTTGAAAGTAATAAATATCTTTAATTTAGTTTCATGTTTTTAATGCTATTAAGTCTTTGTTGGCATTTCCTCACAAGCCAGCCATATGGCCAGTCCAATACATTGGGATGACTCATCCTCATACTTTTTCTTTTTTCTACATCCCACACACACATAAGTGCTCTTCCATTTCAGGCTCTGACCCTCCCACCTCCATCACGCTCCTCATTTATTCCATGTTGGGGTCGTTTGACGTCCATTTAAACCAGTGAAAGATAGGAAAACAGGAAGAAAAAAAAAATCCACCCAGTCTTTTCCCTTCACCCTCGATGTCGACCACACGCTGTGTCCTCAAGTAGAGGCGACAGCAACGTTTGGAAGTGCTTTTTACTTGAATGCGTGCCGTCAGCTGCAGAGAGCCTCCTGATGTTTAAAAGACATTCATCCGCCTGCCTGCTGCTGCGTGTGTGTGTGTGTGCTGGCTTGTTTAACTTTCTGTGTGTGTTTGCACAAAAGAGAGCAGAGGAAAAGGAAAGAAAAAAAAACTGAATCACAGAAGGAGAGATGTGTTGTATAATCCCACAGCATCACTTCTCTGACATCACATCTCTCCATTCAGAAAACAGCCTCCACCCTGAAGGCGCAGCATCAGCTCCGGAGGTCATGACAGCCAGCACACTGTAGTATCAATCATTTAAAGGTTACCATCCCTTCGCCCATCAAGAGACGGATAATAGAACAGACCCATTGTCTGCTATCATTCTGAGGGGGGAATGAACAAGCACACCGGGGCGATATGGAGATGAATTCAAGCGCTCGGGTCGCAGTGGTTCGACCACTGACCGATTGGAAATGACGTGCTTGTGTGGTAATAAGATTGAATGTGATGAATGTTTCATACAGAGGATGGGAGCTGAGATGAAATACTGTTAAAGCTTTTCTGGTGTGATTGAAAGAGTGTTAGTCCAGATGAGGAGCTGTTTAATGTTTGTGGCTGGGGGGGGGGCACGTTCAAAAATAGAAAACACTGGCACAAATACTGTATTTTTATTTCAGTACATTTTTCACAGCTAAAAATAACATGTCGTGTGGCTGCTGTGATGTATGTCAGTGATTATGTGCCACAAAAAAAAAAAAAACTGAAAGAAATGCACTTTGGTGGGATGGTCTGTCTTCAAACTTAACTCAGCCACGGATGAGTTAGAATAAAGTCATTGCAGCCATTCAGTAGAGGCTTTACGTGTATACAGCTAAAAAAAAAAAGTTCCTTCAAATTATTTTCAAAATGTGCTTAAAGTATCATAGTCAAAGTGCTCATTCTGCAGGAAAATGACCTCCTTAACTGATACACAATGTCATATATTACTCTAATCGATCGATAATACTGATTCCTCAAAGCAAAAGTAACAGTTTACAGATGTAGTTAGTAGAAGTGGAGCTAATTTTTTGAATATTTTGTATTCTTACAAAGTGTAATCTGCATCAGTGGATTGTCCAAATTCAGCAAATATTTTGAGTTTAAATTTGTGATCCTGAAAATAAATGCAGCTTTCAAGTAAACTGAGTTTAAGTCAAGTCCGTCCAACTTCAGTGGAGTACAATGAAGCGGCATGAAATGGAAATATTCAGGATCCAGTGCCTCAAACTGTACTCAGGGGCAGCACTTAAAGGTACAATGTGTAGGATTTTGCGATAACTAACAGTGTGCAACCAACTGAACACCCCTCACTCACCCTCCATTACAGCAGCTGCTAAAAATGCAGAAGGTCCTCTGTAGAGACGGCATTTGGTTTGTCCATTCTGGGCCACTGTAGAAACTTCTTGGTGCACCATGCAAAGCCCCCGGGTTGAGTGTCAGGCTCTGAAGACGATTCAATAGTGGCCAAACCATAGTGGCTAAAACCATGGTGGCTAATTGTTTGAGTTGCAAAATGATGTGTTCAGAATTTGTTCCGTTTGGCCCAATAACACTTGGACCAAATGGAATTCCTAGAGGAAAAATTATTTTATCCCCACTGAAGTGAGACAGGGACTAACCCAGAAGTTAGGTGGCTCAACTAGCCAACATATGTAGTGTGCAGACTCTACTGGCACCACAGTTCTGAAGATTCGGGTGATTTTATGTTTGTTTTTGGCTTCATGTGCCACTGAGCTGCTTTCATAGGAACACCCAGGCTCCACGTCCGACGCAGTATCCAGTTCTCATTATGTCTGTGGGCTTCCTGCGTAGTTATTAAAGGCTAACGTAGTTATGCATTAATGGAAACACATTTATTAATATCATATTCCATTTCTGCACCCACATCCTACACATTTCACCTTTGAGTAAGTGCACTTTATTGCTTTCCAACAAATACCAATTAAAATGTTCTCTTCTGAGGTGTCAGAGCACTAATTAAGGTTTACATCTCGATGAATGAAAAAGAATTAGATGGACGCCGTTACAGAGCGTGTCGTGTATCTCCGCACGTAAGCCGATCTGATCTGAATCTCTGTCTGTTGCATCTGTTTTTATCTGTTGCTGTGGAACTTATATCAGCCTCCTGGGCACCATCAGGATTCTGAGTGATGGATCAGAGGTTTTTAAACTCAAATCCCAGCAGGGTCCTGGTGGTGGAAGATTCACTGGCTGAATCTGTGATTCCTCTCCGGGCCTCGTGATGTGCCGTCTGTGTGCGTCCTGCCGTTACAGACCGGCGCAGTAATAAGAGAAACATTTCAAGTGATTGGAGCTGCTGCCTCCCTGTTCTCTCTCTCTGCGCTTATTATAGCACGTCAGTCTGTCTCTCTTCACTTTATTTATTTACTGATGGTGAAGTATTGATGACACAGACCATCCTTCCTGTTTCTGTTGTGGTGTACACTGAGCAGCTCGCTCAACGAAGTCTGTGATTGCTTTTTATTTTTCTGGCATCTTGCAGGTGTTTCTAATATGTTTGAAGAAGTGTGCAGTGAAGAGGAAATGCAGCTGCGCCTCCGGTGACCAACTGTGCTCACCAAGTCCATCTCTTATCATATTTAATGCTGCGACAACGCCGTGCTTGTGATCCGGTTAGGTTTAGGCACAAAAACCACATTGTTAGAGTCAGGAGAAGAACATTTTTTGGCTTAAAATGTCTGTTTTGTCTCCTCAAACACAGTTGGAGAGGTATCCTGAAAGATGCTAAAAGTGTTAAAAGTGTTAAAATCACAGTCTAAAACTGCGGCCACTTGCTTGGCAGTCTTGTCGGCTCTAACTTCACCACCTCCACACATGACAGTCAGATCATAAGCATGTGAATGTGATATGACATGTGTTATAAATGATGTCAATATGATATGTAGGCCTAGAAATGTAAACAGGTCAGTGGTTTGCAGAAATGTTTAAAACCCAGCATTTTATCCTGACGTTGGTGCTGGTACGCTTTGAGATTCTTCATGGATGCAAGTTGTTGCTCCCAGGCTCAGAACTGCAGCTGTCTACTGCTCAAAACATCTCGATATACTTCACGAGCAAAGAACATAAAACTAGACTTGCACGCATCTGATACAATTCAGAACCAAAGGTGAACTGTGTCAGTTCTCTCAGGCAGACTCGGCCATCAATGGATAGGTCCAAACAGGCTCAATGAAATCTATTTGCGCCTCATTTTGAAGGGCACTGACACTCTGAAAAATATGAAAATTATATATGATTTTTATCTTTTTCAGAGTTTCAGAGTTTCATTTTCTCCGTTCACTGGTTTGTTATGAAACTCTTCAACCACTGCATGACGAATGATGATCTGCAAGAGGAATTGCATGACATGTTGTGCAGAGGGACTTCTGAATATAAAGAAGTCATGAGCGTAACACATAAAATAAACACAATTTCAATTCATAACAAATTTCGGAATCAATCTGATGCTGAGTGACAATGATTGATTATATTTTTTGGCTCGGATTAGTTTTGCTCAGTTTTTCATAAAGATAAAGTGTTGTGCTAAAAAAACGTGACTCCATTGTAATTGAAAGAAAACTCGGACAGTCTTCATCCTGTTGAGCCTTTTCACTCTTTCTCAGGTGCATTCTGGGAGACAATCAACGCCTTGGACGCTCCAGATGCACGAATTTCCGAGCAAAGAAGGCAGGACAAACCTTTTCCAAATCGATCGCTTGAGCCGTGGAAACCCAAACGACTTGCTTAGCCGCTTAGCACCTATTAGGTCGAGCGACGTCAATGCGAAAGTAATTCTGAATTAATTATCCGCATGCTGCCGTGAGTAAACACAGCACACAGATGCTCTCCCTCTGTTCCCGCTGTGTGTCTGGCAGGGCTCATGTGATTGGCTGGAGGCGGTGACAACACCACTGTCAGGAAATATGACATCAGGAAATAGAGGGGTTTTTTTGGGGGGTGGGGTAAATGCCCAGAAAATAGATGAGAGAGTCAGACATTATTCTCTTCTTCCTGCAGGAATTGGCTTGCATATTAACAAATTAGCATCATTCAGACTGCAGAGGTGATCTGAAACATTTCTGCCAGCCCCAAATCTGCCTGTCGGGTTTCATTCCGCTCTCTTTCTCCCTCGCCTCAAAACAATTTGTACAATCTCATCTCCTCAATCTCTGCATAATATCTGCCACCATCTACAGTACTCCACCCTCCTCCTCCTCCTCCTCCTCCTCCTCCTCCTCCTGCAGCCTCTAAACCCACAGCAGTCGGTGGGGACTCTGCTGCTGTTTATCCACATGCCAATCAAAGCTGCAGGGAGAGAATGGTATCAGCTTAACAACGCCGGGTGTGCGTCACAATGGCACCGAGGCGCACGCCCCGCATGTTCACGCACCCACTGTCAGTCAGCCGCCTAAGACGTAAAAGCACACACACACACACACACACACACACACACACACACACACACACACACACACACACACAGACCCACAAAGCTGCATCTCGAGACGTTTTCTGATCTTTTGTGTGTGTGCAGATACTCGCTTTAATGCTTTATCATCTCAAGGACCCGTGACTCAACTGCGAGCCAAGGTTAGAGAGCTGCAAAACACTTGATCGCTCCCTTCTCGAACACTCGAATGTGATGCTGTCACGTCGAACGGTAGCAAAAGATGATCAGTGTGTGTGTGTGTGAGAGCGGGGGAAAAGGCGACAGGGCCACATGTGGTCATCCTTCCCCGGCTCCCTTTGTTTGTTTTCATCCTCCTCCTCGTCACCTCTTCACCCCCCACCCCCACCCCCACCCCTCCTCCATCACCCCATCATCATCATGAGGCGGCTCGCCTTCTCCTTCAACCGACGTCTCCATGGTGACGCCGTCTCACAGTCTTTCATCTGCCTCCACCTTCGTCTCCTTCCCACAGGTTGGTGTCCTCCTCTCCTCCATTAGTGGCTCCGTTTTCCTCCGACAGTCGCTCTTGCATTCATTACCTCTCCCCTCCGTTGTACCCTGTCCGGCTCATCTTCTCCCTCAGCCAATTACCGCGGTTAAAAAAGCGCGGCCCTTGTCTTCTGGAGGCAGGTGGTTTGAGCCAGGAACACAGATAGGGATGATTATGGCCGGCTGAGTCATTAGGACAGAGGAGGGGAGAGCTGAGGAGAGAAGTGTGTTGTCAGGAGCAGCGCAGGAAGCAGAGAGGAGAACTGGGGGAGTGAATGAAAGGAATGAAGCTGGAGGTTCACTACAGACCTCTTCTGAAAAGGCCACGCATGTCCATGTAATGCCACAGGAATGCATCAGGAGACCGGTGGGAGTGAGCTAAATATCTCGATGTTAATGAGACTCGAGTTCACCAGCTGAGGCTCAGTCGTCTCTCAGTCTCACGCTTATCTGTTAATGTCTCATAAAGTTTGATGTTAGGGTGACGGGTTTAGTTACTTACTTGATATGAGACGATTGATACCAGTCACACTTCTTCTGCATGGTATATATATGCAGCTGGTTGGCTTAGTTTAGCATAAGGACTGGGAACATGGATGATCAGCTAGCCTGGCTCTGTACAACATTTCTATAGCAGTGCCTCTGAACCGGACTAATGAGCACATGTGGCTTTATCTTCTTTGTTTAGTCCCTACAAACACAGAGCATTTTTCTTTTTTGCATGGCCATCACAGTTGCAACTGATGTTTATAAACCTTTACAATTTGCATGATACATGTTTTTTTTTTAAGCATTTCATTGTTTGTTAACTCTGAAATAACTATTACCTAAAGTTTAAATATCCATACGTATGCCATTTTTCAATGAGGGTTATTATAAAGTGTTACTAGAAACATTTATAAATCACTCAATAACTAAATACTGATGAATTAATGTGCTATTAAACACACCAAAAATAATGTTAAAAAACAAATTTAGGCATACATTTATACACTTTCACATCAACTGATATTCCTGTGTTCCTAAAGTGTTTTAGTGAATTCCCATTTTAGTAACTTTCTCATTTCACTTTAAATTGATGAATCATTTTTTATTTTATTGCTAGGCTCTCCGTTTCTCCCCATTTCCTACTATTTATTAGTGGAAGCTAAGCTAACTAGCTTATAGCTCAAGCTAGCTGCATATTCAGCATATAGACGTGAGAGTGGCTTCGATCCTCTCATCTAACTCTCAGCAGGTGAAGATTCTAGATTAGACAGCCGGGATTTGACAGGAACTGCAGGGAGTGATAGATTGTGAATGACATGCAACAAAAGGTGCCTCGTCAGACACGGCCTGGGAAGGTGAGGTTGATGGTGGGACACACCGGAGTTCTCTTCGCTTCGCAGTTTGTCATGAAGTTTTTGCTCCTGTGCACTTCTGAACATTAAAGTCAGCATTTCAGTCGCGTCTCGCTTCCGCCGTCTCGAGCCTGACAGCAGCAGCTAATCCCCCGCGCGCTACGTGGCACAATTTTGTCTTTTCGCGAAACTTAACTCCACTCTCGGCTCCTTCTCCCGCTTTGCCTCCCACCAACCTGTCAGCCTCCATTTTGCTTTTTCCGCTCATCATTAATACCATCCGCCCCCTCCTCCTTTTTTTTTTTTTTTGAAACCCTCTGCATATTAATAGCTTTGAGTGTTTACCTTGACGTTCTGACTCATCCCCTTTTCAGCAGATCTACAGCCTGCGTGTGCATGTACAGAGTGCACGTGTGCACGGACGATGGTGTGTGTGTGTGTGTGTCTACGGTTCAGGGATGCAAGCGTGACGCACTGGCTGACGTCACCGGGGGAACAGACAGGATGTGTTTTTTGATGAAGAAATCCTGTTGGAAAGAGAGAGCAGACTAAGAAGCAGATAAGACCCTATATGGGAACAATTACGTGTACTTTAATGTAACCCTGAATAAAAATGATTCACATATTTGCACAAATTATCATAATAATGTCTTGTAACAACTCCGTCTTTTCTGCTTCCCCTAATTGGATTTTGCTTCTACCTTTGCCTCCCTAATTGGTTGTGCATGTAACAGCCTCGTGTGTTGTCTACTTGAGATGTACAGTGTCTAGGCAACCGCGCTGATTTTTAGGTTCATTAAAGTGTGCCACCTTTTTTTTCTCCTGTCCTCCTCTGCATGACTCCATCTGGCCGGTGTCTGAAGTGAATGCGAGGTCTGCGGGGAGGCGTGAGAAAAGGGTGTGTGTGTGTGTGTGTGTGTGTGTGGCCGGAAATATGTATGGATGTTAGTCACATATCATCTCAAAAGGAGATCCCGTCGACTTTTGATCAAATCCAAAACCCAATTTGTGTCCATTTTTTTCTCTTGGTGTTAACAGGCGGTTGTCTCTGCGGCGTGTCACGCCCGGCGAGATTGTTTTGTGTGTGAGATTTTTTAAAATATGCTCCATCTCATGCGAACGCTGCTTCTATTTTTGTCTTCACAGTTCATCCTCTCATCTTTCCATTATGTTCAGTCTCATTCATCCACTCCCTCCCTCTCTCCCTCCACCACTCTGCCTGTTTTCAAACCTCCTTCTCTGCCTCGTCCCTCCCACCATCCCTCCCTCTCTCTCTCTTTCCCTCCCTCCTCCTCCATCCTTTTTTTCCTGATGCTTCATCTCTGCGGTCTCTCCCTCCGCCGCTCCCTGTCGACAGCGCTATGATGTCGCCTTGGCCGCCTCCCAAACCGTTTGCCCCCCCCTCGCTCCTCTTCCCCCACACCTCCCTCCATCCCTCGCTCCCTCCTGATGCTATAAATACCCAGCATCGGTGAGTCATCGCCGAGACATATCGGTTGCCTCTCCCTCCTCCCTTTTCTTTCCCCTCTCTCTCTCGCTCTCTTCACTTGAGCTCTTTGCCAGACCTCACAAGTCGTCCCACCTCCACCTTGGCCCCTCGCATCATGGCGACCCAGCTGGGCTAAGCCTCAGCCCGTGCCTGGCATGGCGCAGCCCGTGTTACCCAGGCTCTGAAGCCAAAGGTCAGCTTGACACCTCCGATGCCCGAAAAACAAAATCAGCAGGAGTGGGCGCGTTATGAGGGAACACAGTCAACCATATCGCTAACTTTCCAATTAGGTGGTGACGTGGCAGGGCTCTCCCTGAATGCCCCCCAAAAGTTGCTTCAAAGTCAGATGCTCTCCTCAAGTTC